>NW_026461969.1:0-68740 GCF_021730395.1 Mercenaria mercenaria | reverse complement strand
ATTCAATAATATATGTTTGAGGCCAATATATCTATACAGGGTTAATACAGCAATTCCAGTTGAAACTGTTAACCATTGCTCGTGAAATGCTATGATAGTCTCGCTCATATTCCGACATTCCAATATGAGCGTACTAGCCTGTCAAACATTTTTCTTGTTTACTCAATTTGACAAGTCATGGGAATGTTGTAACGTTAGTCTTCTCTTAAATATGTTCCCCGTGCCAGAATGAATAATTATGTTTCTGGCAAGCAAATCATACTGAACAGGTGACAACAAATGAAAAAAAATCAATTCAAGTTTAATGAACAAATGGCTATCATGTATACATTTGTTCATATTCAGCTGAAAGTCTGTCAAGGATTTGTCATAGTGCTGAAAATCTGAGCACTGCAGGCAAAGTAATAAGATATATCAATGACAACTTATGAACAGAGGAATGCGCGTGACAACCAGTTGGAACCCATAGTGTTAATACGTATATTTCTCAACTTGTTTCTACGGTATTTTAAGAGTCATGTGATTGAGAAGGTGTATAGTATGAAGTCATGAAATGTTTTCATAGGAACTAGAATTACATCAGGAAAAGTTTTTCATAGTTTGCAAACCTGTAAGAGGCCATAGTCTCGAGAAAACATTGGTTAGGGGAAATACAGGTGGTATAGTGGTAACACGCTTGACTGTCAATCCAGAGGTACGGAGTTCGAATCTTTTTCCTGGCACTTGAAATTTCTGAGATGCTCTTGAGTGTCTCCCATCTAAGTAAGAGGCCAGTACTGGTTCTTTCCAGAAAAGACGGCTTTGCGTGTATCGGTGCCACATACCGGGCAAGTTAAAGAACCACACTGTCTATTTGCTAAAAGCTAACTTAGCTGGACATGCCTGTATCTTATAGGATTTCTCTCCCTCTCTGTTCTAGAGGTTAGGTTCACTCTGTCCCTCTGGTCAGATCGCTCTGTGTCTGTACTAGTAAAGAATGAACTTTGCGCCCTGAGTGGCTGCCTTTGCGCTATGTGAAGCACTTTTGAACGTGTCATCATTACAAGGACGCTACATAAACCTGGTACAATATGTGTAACTTATACTCTTGGGGAAAAGAAGAAAAGGGATACAGAAAGGAAATGACATTTAATAACGAGAACAAGATGACATGATGTATAAATCAGTTAAAAAAGTATGCGATATTTGATACATATAAAGTACCGAAACACGAGACTGACATAAAAATCAAAATGAATAGAAATTTGGTAATATACAACATTTACGCGAATAAATATAACCTTCGAAGTGATTTCATCATAAACCAATTTAAGCCCTGAAAGCTCGTTTTAGTCACTGACCGTTCAAAGACGACGCTCAACTGTTCACATTTATTTATTCGTTCCGTTCTCGTGTGTTTGTGTGCGCGTGTGTTCATGCTTGTTGCAACTGTTTATTGCCGTAGGCGTGGTAACTGGCAGTGACTTTGATTATTTGAAATGGTAAATGCTGCCATACAACAACACACTAACTAATTTTAATACATCTATTTATTGTTGTTTATCTTTTATGCATCCTCATCTTAGGATGTCCTAAGAGAGCTAATATATTTGAATTTCTTTTAAATCTTTCAAAATCTCAATTAGTTAGTTTTGTTGTAATTGTACAGATACAACAACAAAATGTTTACTTTCTAGGTTTGTCTTATTATTTAAAGCATTTTTATTCTCTCCATTACAGGTTGCAAATGTTAAGTGGTCTGTTTAATGCTGTTATGCTAAAAATGGTGTTGCTATTATTGTTGTTTATTCCGATCCAAAGATTCTTCAACTCAAACATTTTTTATTCCTAGTTCACTTAATTCTTTCAGTAATCACTTATTATAATGATGTTACTTACGATTTTACACGTCTGCTATGCAGGGACATAAAAATTGAAAGAACGAAATGACTGACCATCTTAACCTTTACTTTATGAGCGACAATATTTGATCTTATGAGTATTATTTTTATAAACAATAGGTATGGATTCCCGAGTCCAAGACAAGAAATACTTCACAATATCGACCCGAGCTGTAATGAAACTTACTGTGAAGGAATAACTTCAATGCGTATGGGAGCTTGGAAAATTGTAGCTCGACATTTAGGTATGATTCATTATGACTTGTATTATAAAATTGCAAAAAACGACAAAATAAATGTATGTAAAAGGTAAGTGGTTATACCAACTTCATAACAGGACCAAGATTAAAATAACATGTTCATTTTATATCTATATGTTACTAGATATAGTTAAACTTAATAACGCATACGTTTTTCCGACAGCTTTAATATCTAAGAAACAAAATATTAAAGAACTATGTTTTAATACATTTTAACACAACAAAGAAATTACATGCATTTGGAAAAGTTTTACAAGGGCACAGACTGAATTACTTCTTTTAGTTTGGTATGTAAGATTTCGAATTGTTACAAAATGTTAGAGTATAGTTTTTCTTTATGATATGACTTTTCAATATACATGTATCTATTAAGTTATTATATCTACGAAGCAAACGACATTGATACGATATTTTCTTTAATTGAAAACTCACATGTCTTTTCAACATAAAGACGCTATGAGGTACATTTGTTCATGTGCTTTTGGTGTGTTTTTTGAAGATTTGTTTGCACATATTTTCAGAGCCATATTATTAACCTTATAACCAACTCTTAATTGAGAGGTTTTAGTCAAAATTGGATCAGAATCTGGTACATCAAAGATAATTCCAATACTGAGATAAATATATACCCAGTTTCTTTGAAATCTCTTTTTCATGTTATGTAAAATTGCACTATAGTATTAGCATTTATTTATTAAAATATTCAGTTATATGCCAGAGTATCGTTAATACTATTTCTACAATTAGTGCTCGCGACAAGAAAGTTTCTGTTAATGATGTGTATTAAAATAGTACTATTCATTTGTTACCTATTACTTGATTCACAAGAATATTTTGTTTTCGTACGCAAGGCGTTGTAATTGTACTAGTAATGCATTTAAGATAGATTGAACTTTCGTCGTTTGAAGTCTTGGTAATATTTTTGTCTTCCAGGTTCTAACGACAACATCCAACTTTTCAATATCGACAATGACCCAAAAGAAGAAATCAACTTATATGCACGATTTCCAAATATTGTTCAACATATGCTTCGACGACTTAACTATTATAAGGAAGGTATGATTCAAAGTCAAATCTCTGATGTGGATTTACGCGCAGACCCAAAATTTCATGATGGATTTTGGCAGCCATGGGAATATTAAAGTAGAAAAATAGTTGTTTCTATGACTGAAAAATTAGCTATTGAAATTTCTCAAGCAATGGTGTTGATCAGATAGCCTGAAATATATTCAAAATACACTTATTAAAAGAAAATGATGTGCCTTTAGTACTTATATATTAGCATGACTGAACCTTAATCGGATAGAGTGCATACCCGTAATGTTTATATATTCTAGGCATATATATTGTGAAGTAGGTCTTCTATCAAGGTGACTTTGTCTTTGTTTATGGCAAATCGTCAATCACTCTTGGACTTGCTTCGTTACTTGTACTCGTTGTGCTTTCTTGATTTGCTGCGCTTCTTAGACTAACAGTGGCGCTCACGATAAATTTCCATGAATTCGAAGGCGACGGTATTCGTTTGGTAACCGTTCATTAAACGATAAACGTGTGCAACAAACGAGAAACGTGTAAATGAAATACGCATGCGCATCATTAAACGAGAACCGTGAAACAAGAATTTAATGCGCGTGCTCAGCGAGGAAAAACGAAAACTGAAAAATCTGAATCGTCGTTTCATTCAATTAAAATGTATTATCAACAGCATAATTCCACAAATCAATTCATTGACGCATAAGAAAATAGGGTTTAAGTTTAAACTGCGATTTGCTTTTGCTAACAATTAAGGAGAAGTAGATTTTATTTAAATGATCTGCTTACACATCCTTAAAAGATATTTTTCTTTAGTTAGTTTTTTCAGCAATGTTTGAAATTACAGGTTTTTTTGTAAAAGCCAATGATATGTATGTACAATACCAAAAGTCTCTTGTTATTCTTTAAAAAATGGCCATTATAAACAAGCAGTGTTCTTTTTAATGTGAAATATTATTTTATGCAATTAATTGTACATGGATGAGACTGAAATAAATAAATAAATAAATAAATGAATGAATAAATATATTCAAACAGTAGTTAACTATCTGTCATGGGCATGAAAAGGGTTAAAGACATAAAATTGTTCACGGATCCAAATGAGGCAATAAATCATTTTAAACAGCTTGCGAATACCAGAATGAATCTAATTTCGTATTATGCCAGAAGTTTTAAAAAATGCATATAATTATTACGTTACAATGATTATTTATTCTTTAAGAATCTGTCTTCACAGGATTCAAGAAAACACTACAACGAATTTTCGTCACCGTTCGTTTCATTTACCTAATATTTTCCTGAAATGTAAAATCGCATTTTTCAATAGAAGATTTAACATCTAATACTCCGAAAAACGCCGTCGCCGACGCTGGACCCCCACCCCACTCCCCACAACACACTTCTTTTAACCCCCTTATCCCATGTTTAACGTTAAATTCCTCTCCCCCATCCCCTATCCCCCGCCATTTATTACAGATTTTTCAATTTTGTTCAAAGAATTTTACATTCAGCCTGTTTAAAAATTGAAAATCGCCTCTCCGTGAAATTATTATTTGACAACTTCGTTGATATTTTCTAAATTTCTTACATCTAACTGCGGGGTGGAGCAAAAGGATTTCTTCGCCTTGAGTCAGATGAAATGCTAAGAGTGTGAAGGGTCTCGAAATTTAAAAAAAAATTGTATTACGTGTCATTAGAAATTAATGGAAAATACTAAACAAAGTTAAAGAAATAAGTAATGAATAAAGAAAACTGAAATAGAAAGCAGTGAAAACAGCAATAAGTAAATATCCATATAAAAGAACATAGCCTGCTTTCGCATTGTGCAAAATTGTTGATTTCGAACAGGCGTCATTGCAATTTTTATATTACTCTGATTGACATGTCACCAATATCCGGTCCCAAAAAATTCAAAGTCTAATACATGTACCGCCTTTGCAGTGTGTGTGATCTACTTATAATCAGAATTGAACGTCCTCTAAGTAGCACTGACTTGATGTTATTTTCTACACCGGTAACGGTGTTGCTTAGAAAGTATTCATTTATGATATATGACTTTTGCATTTTTAAATGCGATTTCAGTTGATAATTTTTTTCCATAGATGTGAAAATGATAACTATGTCTTTTTTTTTTGTCAGCGTTCGACTTTAAAACTTTGAATATATTCAAATTATTTTTGCAAATAATTTAAATAAACGGTATCATTTAAGATAAGGATTTATTGCTGGAGAGATTGGGTGCATCTCTACCTCCAGCCTACCTACTATTTAAAAAAAAATAATTTCATGTAGAAATGGTGTTCAAGGAATCAGAGTTCATTAATATCGGCATAAGTCAGTTAAAAGTGGCACCCTCATATATGATATGAAGGATGAAGCGGACAAAAATCGCTCCCTTAAACCCCCAACTGGGATATAAAAGCAGGAAGATGGCACTGGGGCAGGTTTGTACATAAAATATGCATGGTAAACATCAGAGAAATCCTTGAAAGAACTCCTGAATGAAAATAAAATAAAATAAAACATGCACATTTATACTTTGATATGTATCATTTCTATCGGTGCATTTATTTTTTTCAAAAAATGTCAAGAAAGTATACTTATAGATTTTTTAAAAATCTCAACTGTCAAAAATTCGAATTTCCCGGGAGAGGCTTAGAGGTCATAACCTCAGAGAGCAGAGAAATGTAAACAGAATAAGCACGTGGCTTTGTTTATCAACAAAAACACTGCAGCAGAATATTATTCACAACATTCACAGTCACCTCTGTTTACCTGCTTTTTATCACCTTTGTGTTTATCTCAGAAAATGATTTACACTTATTATGTGCATGAAGTGAATAAATACTTATTATATAACTAGTACATGTAGTACATAAGTGTTTATTTACTGAAGCTTGTGTTAGATTAATGAATTGTAATTTCTGACTGTTCTGTTTCCACAGTAACTATTTTCCATTTTCCCCACTCAATGCATTGTTTTCAATTGAATTTGGGAATAATCTGGTATGAAAGTCTAGTTGCAACGTGCCACAAACTTATCAGTAAATTTGATGCCATGAATGTGTATTGTTTTGACAGTCCTCCCTAATTGCCTATTATCCGGACTTTCTTGATAATACATTGACTGAAACAGGCCTCCAAAATTCCGCCAAATTTTCATTTCATGTCTTGACACTGTGTTTCACAGTCCTAGTGTTACATTCATCTTGATTAATTTGGATTTAATTAAATAATTTTTCAAACGAAACAATATATCAAATGAGAATAACTTTTGCTTTGTTGACTGGAATGATAACATTGATAGGGAATCTACTTCCTATAGAACAATGTCTTATAAAAGAAATCCCACAAGACTTATCAAGTACCTGTGAAGAAAAGAAAAACTAGTGATTTTAAAGAAAATATTTACAAAAATTGGATTAATAACTTTTACAACTGAAAACAGCAAGTAAGTTGCATGCTCTTCTGTTTCTTGAAAGATCGTCTGCTACAAGCTACCTATGTTTACAATGGTTATTTTTAGCTACTGCTTCTGAGTAACAAAATGTAGCTCCTCCCACTATTTTCTGTCTGGCACGGTAGGAAATGTTGGGGGTTTAAATCTACCTGTAATAAAAACTTTTAAGTAAGTTATATCTATTTTGTTTTCCAATTTCAGTATTAAGAACGTATTCTTAAAACCACTGACCTATACATTTTGGCTAAAAATGACGCTACTTGGACTTGCTACACTATCTTGACTTGCTGTAATAACTAGTCTGGATTCATTTTTTTGGACTTATTTTATTTTCATATTTATTATACCACATTTATATAGCACTTTTTTCATGCACATGAACACGTTCAAAAGTGCTTTACAGAATAAGTTGCAAAAACAGATAAATAAACAATCAAATACGTATACAAAAATAATGCATTCCACATAAACAAAGTCGTGAATGTAAAACGTATAGATTAAACAAGATATACATACATACACATTTAAAAGTTTTTAAGTGACCCTTAGATAAAATACTGTTCTACGCTGTTTTACGAAGAAGAAAAAGAACATCAATGTATCGGTCAGTTAACAACTTGGTGCGCTATTTCGATTTGCTGCACTACCTTGACATACTGCGCTGCAATGAAATGTTTAATTTCTTTGATTAGCTGTGCTTCCTATATTTGTTACGCTGTAAGGTTTGCTGCGCTTCTTAGACTTGCTACGTTTACTGAACTTGATTCTCCTCTTAGAAATGCTACGTTTCTTTGACATGCAGTTTTTCTGCGCTTTCAAAACTAGCTGCGCCTACTAGACTTGCTTCGATTTTTAGACTGGCTGCGCCTAGTAAATGTCTTTCTTTGACAATACTAAAAGGATCCTCTTGAGATCATTTTATTTTATCTCTGCTTGTAATCAAACAGTACATAGTATAAATAATCCACGCGCAAACAAGACAGAGAAACGATATTGTGGCAACACGATATGAAACTAAAATTAAATCAAAATGGCCGCAATTGTGTTGTTTTTTTTTTGTTTTTTTTTTTTGCTGAAGTAAACTGAAGTTAAATTATTCTTAACTAAAAACCCTTTTCCTGGAAAATACTAATTATTCATTTTTTTAAATAAAAAACATCAAAAATTAGCTATACCTCTTCTTGTTGATCTGTAGACCGACGAAGTTTGATGACGGCAACTCTCCCTTGGATCTTTGCTTTTCTTCCATGTCGTCTAACTTATTAGAAGGTGATACGTGTGTCTGATCGTAATGGCTGTCACTGCTTAGGTTAAGGCTGCAACACTGTCTGATCTTGAAGTTGAAGCAAATTTGCTACGTCTACAACTCCATCTTGTCTTTCGCTAACTGCTTCTAAAACAGCTACACTGCTGACATTTTCCTCTGGTGATTTCTCTTAAGCAGATTTTTGTGGCATCACCAAGTTGAACCTTAAAGTCCATTTGATACCATATTAATATCAACAACTTTGTAAGGACCCTTCAATTGTAAAATTTTGTTCTTCTTTGTCGGTAAAAGAATCTTATATTTGTCTCCGACCTTTATGCTTTTTTTCCATGTATTTCTGTCATATTGATGTTTATATCAGAGTCTCCTTAGCAATGTTGTTTCCTCAAAGAGGTTCTAGAGTTATGGCCCCTGAAAGGGCAAAAATTAGCTATTTTGACTTTGTCTGCACAATAGCAGCTTCATTTATGATTTTATTTAACCAAACTTGCACACAACTTGCTTCACTATAAGAGCTTGGTTTCTTTTAGAACTGGCCAGATTTCATTATGTGTTCTAGAGTAATGGCCTCTGAAAGGGCAAAAGTTAGCTATTTTGAACTTGTCTGCACAATAGCATCTTCATTTATGATTTGATTTTAACTGAACTTGCACACAACTTGTATCGCTTTAACATCTTGGTTCCTTTCTTGAACTGGCCAGATGCCATTATGGGTTCCAGAGTGATGACCCCTGAAAGGGCCAGAATTAGCTATTTTGACATTGTCTGCACAATAGAAGCTTCATTTATGATTTGATTTTTACACAACTTGCACACAACTTGTGTCACCATAAGATCTTAGTTTCTTTCCTGAATCGGCCAGATCCCATTATAGGTCCTAGAGTTATGGCCCCTGAAAGGGCCAAAATTAGCTATTTTGATATTGTCTGCACAATAGCAGCTTCATTTATGATTTCTTTTAAACCAAACTTGCACACAACTTGTATCACTATAAGATCTTGATTCCTTTTTGAACTGGCCAGATGCCATTATGGATTCTAGAGTGTTGGCACCTGAAATGGCAAAAACTAACTATTTTGACATTTTCTGCACAATGGCATCTTCATTTATGATTTGATTTTTACCAAACTTGCATACAACTTGTGTCACCATACGATCTCGGTTTCTTTCTTGAATCGGCCAGATCCCATAATGGGTTCTAGAGTTTTGGCCCCTGAAAGGGGAAAAATTAGCTATTTTGACATTGTCTGCACAATTGCAGCTTCATTTATGATTTGATTTAAACTAAACTTAGACACAAATTGTATCACTATACGATCTTGGTTCCTTTCTTGAACTAGCCAGATTACATTATGGGTTTTAGAATTATGGCTGATAGGGCAAGAATTAGCTCTTTTGACATAGTCTGCACAATAGAAGCTTCATTTATGATTTGATTTTTACCAAACTTGCACATAACTTGTGTCACCATACGATCTCGGTTTCTTTCTTGAATCTGCCAGATCTCGTATTGTGTTCTAGAGTTATGGCCCCTGAAATTTCTGAAATTAGCCAGTTCAAGAAAGGAAAAAATAGGGGGCTGAGTTTGATTGAATCTGTTGATGAGAGATATTGGAACATACAGCATTACTCAAGCTCCTTAGCACTATCTTTAATGGAATTCTATGACACAGATATTGGATGGACACCATGATTCCATAGGACCGCAAACTATAAAAACATTCCATCACAATACGAGGAGACCGTATACGGCCGCAACATGACACTTAAAAATTGCGGATTCGCTAGTTAGTAAAATCTATTATCACATGTTTGAAACCGCGGGGATGTAATAAAGAATGACTATACAATTGTGTTATAAAGCTTTGACGTCGACGTCGTTTGTTGCAATAAAAGACGTTTGTCAAGTTGACCTGTTTGTATAGTAAAAAAGTAAAGTTTTTATTTTTTGACAGGAAAATCTAACATGTGATAAAAGAATATTGCATTTGTGACTTTCCTCATAGAATTCAACAAACTTTTGAATGAAATTGATAAAATGGTTGGCAGAGCCACGCATTTTAATATGTTATTCAACTCGTTTAATAAATTCAATATGAAAAGACACTTATGTAATATAGTCTATTAAAAATATCCCTTGAAAAGGCTGAGCGTAACTAAGCAAAATAATAGCGGACTAGGTTTGATTGAGTCCGTTCATGAGAGTAATGAAAAGTTCAAACACCTCATGATCCCTATCACTGGCTAAAAAAGGTTGAACTTCTGTTAAAGAGATATGGAATGGTCTCCATGATCACAAAGGACAGGAAAATATAACAGCACCGAATCCAATTATTGGCAGATTGTTTACGGTTGCTACTCGTGATTTAAAAATTTCCAGTGTGAAATTAAGAAACAGTATAAGAAAATCCTTTAGAAGCAAAGAACGCAACCAAGCAAGTAAATGACCAATTTTGTTGGAGTCTGTTCATGAGAGGGGTTGGAATGTGCAACACTTCTCAACACCAACTCTAGGTAACAACTCTTAAAGTCAGACGTATGCATTAAGTCAAATAAACACCTAATCGGTTATTTTCATCTATACCAACAAAATTAATTGACCGGAAGAGAAAACTGTAATAAAATTAACCCAAACCGGGCCGCCATTGCCGAGTAGCTAGCTTACATAACTAATCACTTGTCATCTAAATATCATATGTAACAGTCATCCAGCTGGCTTTCGGAAAGCCTAAAGCCTTGACCCTGTGCACCGACCTAGTCCCTACCACATAAAGTTTGACATTGGTGTGATGCTTTTTTGTCTGTTTGCTTCTTAAGTGCGTTTTGAGAAAAGAAAAACCTTCAAGTATTTATCTATAAAATGTCTAAAAAAATTTAAAAAATAATTTTAAAAACATCTAAAATTCTGTGATAAAAGTTTTATTTTACAGAAAAAATGACTTCGTTTTATATAGCAATTACGTTTTGATGCAGCTTTTAATGGTTTACATGAAAGAGGAAACTAAGCTGAAACAGAAATGATACGGAATCTACTGAAGAAGTCGAGGTCGGCCGCCTTATATATACAGCCTTTGCGGGGTTCAGAGACAAGCGGTCTGTTTCAAATAACTTAGTATGATCACTTTCTAAGTTAGATGGTCATTGGTCCGTAAATATATTTTAAGAATTATACATTATGATACACGGCCTTTGTGTGTCATCTGGTCATAATGACACGGAGGTTTCAGCTGAAGTAGCTTTATGGATCTAGGTGTGCCGTTACGACCAGAAAATTATACAATATTCTGGTGAAGTTGTAAACTTTTGAGCATAAATTTGGCAAAATAGTCCCGATACACTGCTCACGTGCCCTTTATGTTTATAATGTATACTAAATTTTATATGAATTTGATGGAGACTTTAGTAGTTGAGTTCCTTGATACCGGGATATAAAAGAAGTTTGTTAGATATTGTCGTGAATATATAACTTTAACGTTGCCGCCAATTTATGTTTACGTCGGACGTCAGATATTGACGTCATGTTATTGAGTTGTTTATTTAGAATCAAATAAAGGATCGAACTGTTAAGGCGCGTAGTACTTTATCTTACAGGGATTCCACTTTCGTGGAACAACAAAGATGAATTTACAGAAGCATATAGCACAGAGAAATGCTCAGAAGAATGTCATAGACTATTATCTAGCGAGAATAGAAGATTCTGAAAGCGCCGAGAACATTTCACTGATCGATTTCATAGGAATGTTTGAAAATCTCACGTCAAAAGTGAAACAAATGAAAGAAATGAACGAGAAGATTGCAAATCTCACGGACAGCGAAAAAAATTAACGACGAAAATTATACAAACCGAAATGTATATGCTGGACTTAGACCTCAAAATGAGACACCTTAGTGACTTCAGAGATAAAATATTCGTACAGATGTACAGCAACCGTAATGTTTCCCCACTGATGGTCAGTCAGCTTTTAACGTCGAATCGCAGAAGACATTTTCTACTGAATTCATTCCGACATCGTCCTTTTACATTGGAGCGTTGTCAAAGCAAAGAAAAAAAGCAAAATAGGGATAGAACAGAGACAGATTTCAATACAAACAGAAAAAATAAAACAAATAATATTATTTGTACATTCTGTGAAGAATCACATAAATCTATTGACTGTACAAGATTTCCTGATACGCTGTCAAGAATGCCGAAAATGAAAGAAAAACAAATATGCTTTAATTGTTTAGGAAGACACCGAGTCATAAACTGCACGTCACATAAAAAATGTCTGGTCTGTAAAAAGAAACACCATACTAGCCTATGTAGCAACATGAATACAGAATAGAACAGCGGCAGAACATCCATCAAAATCGGAAACGGCAGTTCTACTTTCGTCTACCCAAGAAACTTCTCATGGTGTTTTACTGAAACAGCAATTAGCAAAGCGACTTCCGGTAACATAACAAGGGATACTCATATACTGTTTGACGAAGGAGCACAGAAGTCATTTATCACCGAGACGCTAGCACAAGAATTGCAACTATCCACATCCGGTACAGAAACCTTACACTTAGCAACGTTTTGAAACTAAGAACATGTCGATAACGCAACGGTGTACCTCATTACAAACCAAACAAGGGTGCAGAATGTCACAATATACGCCCGTCACAGCAAATTTGTTTACACTAGCACCTGTATTTGCAAATGGAATTTTAATTTTCTAGTTGTTTACAATGTTGTTTTTTTTAGAAATTATTGTAATTCTTTTATTTTTCTAAGTCCACAAAAAAAATCCTTACCAGGTAGAGATACCTTAAAATACACCCAAAATTTGAAAGTAATATCAATGTTGTACCACAGAAAAGTGGTCTTGGTTTTTCCCTACGGTCAATTATAAAAAAGTTACAACGTAAGTTATTTATAGTAACAACTAAGGGAAGTTAATCTTTAAAGAGAAAAAAAAAAAAAAAAAAAAAAAAATCGAAAAAAAAAAATTACAAGTCCACACAAAAATCCTTACCAGGTAGAGATAGCTCAAAATACACCTCAGAATTGGATGTAACATGCATGTTGTACTACAGAAAAGTGGTCTCGATTTTTCCCTACGACTTGTAATGAAAAAGTTACAATATAAGCTATTTATAGTAACAGCAAAGGGAAGTAATTTTAAAGAAGGGACCAGTGCATGACACTCCGTCTCATGATGGTGTACAATTGTGCCAAGTTGCATCAAAATCCCTACATGCATGAAGAAGAAATGCTCCAGACAAAGTCATTCTTGTATCTGACCTTTGACCTTTAAGTGTGACCTTGACCTTAGACCGAGGGACCTGGTTCTTGCGCATGACACTCCGTCTCATGCTGTGAACATTTGTGCCAAGTTGTATCAAAATCCCTCAATGCATGAAGAAGAAATGCTCCGGACAAAGTTTTCATTCTTGTATCCTTTGACCTCTAAGTGTGACCTTGACCTTACCCCTAGGGACCTGGTTCTTGCGCATGACACTCCGTCTCATGATGGTGAACAATTTTGCCAAGCTACATCAAAGTCCTTTCATGCATGAAGAAGATATGCTCCGGACAAAGTTTTCATTCTTGTATCCTTTGACCTCTAAGTGTGACCTTGACCTTAGACCTAGGAACCTGGTTCTTGCGCACGACACTCCCTCTCATTATGGTGAACAACTGTGCCAAGCTACATCAAAATCATTCCATGCATGAAGAAGATATGCTCCGGACAAAGTCATTCTTGAATTTTTCATTCTTGTATCCTTTGACCTCTAAGTGTGACCTTGACCTTAGACCTAGGGACCTGGTTTTTGCGCATGACACTCCGTCTCATGATGATGAACAATTGTGCCAACTTTCATCAAAATCCCTCCATACATGAAGAAGATATGCTCCGGACAAAGTCATTCTTGAATTTGACCTTTGACCTCTAAGTGTGACCTTGACCTTAGACCTAGGGACCTGGTTCTTGCGCATGACACTCCGTCTCATGATGGTGAACAACTGTGCCAAGTTTCATCAAAATCCCTCCATGCATGTAGAAGATATGCTCCGGACAAGGTCTGTGGACGCCGCCCGCCCGCCCGCCCGCCCGCCCGCCCATCCGCCCGCCAGGGGCGTTCCCATAATACGTCCCGTTTTTCAAACGGGCGTATAAAAAAGAGAATACCCATCAATGTATTAATAGTGCCTACTATATCAGTACCCGTAAGTACCAGTCTACTCAACACAGCGTCCCATTTACCTTACCTGAGAGGACTGAACCTGGCACATCCGCTTAGGGACGCTGAGGTATTTACAATTTCTCTGCTGATAGGAGCTGACTATTACTGGGACGTCATGGAAGATAATATTATACGCGGATGTGGACCAACTGCCGTGAAATCCAATCGGATATCTCTTGTTGGAACCTGTAAATGCATGATGCAACAATACTACTAGTACGATGGACCACATAATTAACGTAATGACGACACGCGCACGAGATGAAACTGCTATAGGACGTTTCTGGTCGCTTGAGAGCATAGGTATCACTCCGTGCAAAGACGAGCATGAGAAGACGGATTACTTGGCGCAGTATCAGCAGACGTCAATTGAATTTACAGGCGACAAGTGTACACTGTAGCCTTTCCATGAATATTAGACCATGACCCACTTCCTTCTTCCCACTTCCTACAAATTACAACATCACCAAGAAAAGAACTGAGAGCACGATTCGCAGACTTAGCCAGGAACCAGATACTGTAGAATCTGGTAAATAAGCGCATATTCGAATATAAGCGCATATCAAAAGTAAGCGCATACGGCCTTACCGTTATTCCGTATAGGATAATAAGCGCATGTCATGCCCTTACAATAATTTTATCTCGAAAGTAGGCGCATATCCGATTACTGGTAAACAAACAACAGATGTAGCAAAAAGACGTAATTAAAGGTATTATACCGTGATAATTGTTTATCATAAATACAGGCGACAAGTGTTCTTACTTGTTGAATAGCCGATAGGTGTTAAAAGAATTTAACGTCTTTTGTCTGATAAAACGATAATTGTCTACGATAATCATGTTTTTTTGAATAAAAAATGTTTTCAGTAAATGAAAGAAAACGTTTGAATACCAGAAAAGTTGTTTTCGTTGTCATAACAGTTTGTCATACTTTTGTAAATCTATGAAAAGAATATGGATAAAATGCTACAATCTTAGTGTTGAAAAATTCTTGAAAGGTCCGAGAGATTGAACATTATTTGCAAATTATGCATTCATTATGCTTTCATTATGTCTAAATACTGTATGCAATAAAAGGAAGTAGTTCACTGAGCACGTCCGTGACCATGTTTACTTTCGTTTTCTCAACCAAAGTGAGCACTGTCAATATTCTTAATATATGAAAAATAGGTGCACACTGCTTGTCTATAAGCGCATATCAAATATAAGCGCATAGTTTTGGCTTAAGTATAGGCGCATATCAAAAATAGGCGCATATATGTGTCACTAAAATTATTATAAGCGTATACGCTTATTTATCAGATTTTACAGTATGCTAAAGAAATATGGTGAAATTATATCAGAGCAAGAGAGACGGGGATTTATAGAAAAGATTGACGATGTTGCACAATCTTCAAATGCAGTCCACTATATTCCCCACCACCCTGTGCGTATGGAATCATCTACCACTCCTATTCGTATCGTGTATGACTGTAGTTGTAAACAGTAATCTGGTTAACCTAGCCTGAACGACTGCCTGGAGTTTGCAGCACCTGTGCTGAATGAATATATACGTCTACATTGATGCGATTTCGACTGGAAAGGTATGCTGTTACCACAGACATAGAAAAGTGTTCCTACATGTGGGACTACAAAAAAAGGACAGGGATGTTACCCGGTTTTTTTGGCTCATTGATCCTAATGATCCTAAATCTCAAGTTTGCAAATACTGATTCAAATCAGTGTTGTTCTGCGTTACGTGCTAACCGTTTATTCTTATCGCCACTATTCTCAAACACCTGGAATTGAACAAATCCAACAAAGCAGCCGAGATTATAAAGATAGATTTGATATATTTTCTAGTTTTGAAGAAAAAAGAGATCTACTCACCTATTTTCGTGATGCAAGTGACCTGATGAAATATGTCAGTATAAACTTAATATCGTGGTGTTCTAACAACCCCGACCTAAAAGCTATCGCCGTACGAGAAGGAGTCATAGACAGAGATGAAGTAACCTAGGTACTAGGAAACCGGAAACAGATACCATGACATACAGACATCGCAGGATACCAAAGTTAGACTCTGAAACCACGAGGGACATTCTAAGATATTCATCACGAATTTAAGATCCGTTAGGTCTTCTAAGCCAAGTAACAGTAAGTTTGTTTGTTTGTTTGTTTTGGGTTTAACGCCGTTTTTCAACAGTATTTCAGTCATGTAACGGCGGGCAGTTAACCTAACCAGTGTTCCTGGATTCTGTACCAGTACAAACCTGTTCTCCGCAAGTAACTGCCAACTTCCCCACATGAATTATCAGAGGTGGAGGACTAATGATTTCAGACACAATGTCGTTTATCAAATAGTCACGGAGAACATGCGCCCCGCCCGAGGATAAGTAACAGTAAGGGCAAAATTACTTCTTCAGCAATTATAGAAAGATAAGTTTGATTGGGATGTACCCTTACCATTAGACGTGCAAGATAAATGGAAACAGCTGGCTGAAGATCTAAACACAGTTACGGACACAGAGTTTTCCAGATAGTATATACGTCAATCAAAGCATATACGTACGATAAATAATTCAAGAACAGAAAATACTCTTCATGTATTTGTCGATTCCAGTCTCAAATGATATGAAGCAGCGGTATACATGTTGAACGCGGATGGACCCATCTGCGTTCATCATGTATACTGGTGATCGCGAAAAAACCGAGTAGCTCCCGCGAAACCCATGACATTACCACAGCTCGGACTTATGGACGCACTAGTCGGCGCCAGATTAGTTCAACACATACAAGAATCTTTGAACATTTCCGACGTCATCTGTTGGTCCGATAGCTACATTGTGCTTCATTAGTTATCAACATCTAAACCACTGAAACGGTTCGTGCAGAACAAAGTGAAAGAAATACAGACACTTACCAGAAATTACCCATGGTACTACTGTCCAACATATGATAATCCTTCAGACCTTCTGACTCGTGGAAATCCTGCTAACCAACTCTTACAGAATAACCTATGGAACAGTGGGTCGTCATGGATACAAAACTAGTCTAACTGGCCTGTTTGGAAACCAACAGAGAATCAAATGCAGACGACAACAAAAAACGCAGACGACAGATTCGGGTATCTCGTTACCTTACGATGCCACTAAGATGAGCGTAGTATGCAGTTAAAAGTGTATCACAAATGAAGGCATCCATCAAGTTATCAAGATAGAGAAATACAGCAGATACTTCAAACTGTTACGTGTAACTGCCTACATAATACGATTCATAAGCAATTGCCAAAATACACAGACAAAACTTACGGATGATTTTATGACAGCAGAAATCGAAAGTGCAGAGAGAAGGTGGCTAAAATGTTGTCAAGAAGGTACTTATACAGATGAGATGTCCAGTTTGAAGTCCAACACCACCAAAAGATTATTACTTGTCAAGCAATTACGTTTATTCGTAGATAAAAACGGTATTATTCTTTGTAAACATAACGCACCATTATCCGATGTCACCAAATTCCCCTATTTGTTACCGAAGAGACATCCACTTACACGCCTGATTGTACTAGACACACATGAGATCCAGTTACATGCAGGAACGAACGCTACTGCTACCCAGTAAAGGTAGAAACACTGGATCCCAGCTACCAGGCAGTGCGTAAAATATATCTTCCGGAAATGTGCAATATGCAAACGAGTACAAGGAAAACCGTAAAGAGCGCCACATCCACCACCAATACCAAAAGTAAGAGTAGAAGAGTCTTCATCTTTCACTGACTGGTGTTGATTACACAGGTGCGCTATACGTAAGAGACCATTCCGGAAGCGTCATTAAAGCATATATCTGTTTATTCACATCTGCCAGTCTCGAGCCTTACACTTAGAGAATGTACCAGAACTGTCCAAAGAGTCCTTCCTACTAGCTTTTAGGCGTTTCGTAAGCCGGACATTAGTTCCGAGGGTCATGATGTCAGACATTGCTACAACATTTAGAAGTGCGCCATAAAGCCTAAAACATATTTTCCAGTCAACTCAAGTCAGAGGAAATATTAAGCAGAAAAGGCACAGAATGGAATTTCATTCCCTAACGAGCACAATGGTATGGAGGATATGGAAACATTTCAAACGGTAGTTACCGAGATCGAAGCTATGCTGAACGACAGACCGTTAACTCAGGTGTCATCAAGTGTCGATGACATGGACCCACTTACACCGTCACACCTTCTCTATGGCCGGAGACTGACGTCACTTCCGTATAACAACATTACCTTAGACTTTGAAACTCATCCAAATTTGACGAACATTCTGCTGTCACAAAACAGGCAAAATTACAATCCAAGCTCCTTGGCAATTTCTCAAAACGGTGGAGAATGGAGTACTTAACAGCACTGCGTGAAACTCACCGTAAATCAGGAACGAATGAACAGACAATAGCCGTGGGTGACGTAGTACAAATTCACGATGAATGTCCACGGAACCGATGGAAACTAGGCGTTGTTGAGCAGTTAATTACCGGAAGAGATGATCGTACCCGAGCTGCTACAATTAGAACCGCGAATGGAACTACAACCAGACCAATAGTGAAGTTATACCCATTAGAATGTGCGAACTATAGAGGCACTTAAACTATATGAGCGTAATGTGAAGTGATGCCAGATTTCATTATGCATATTTACAAACATTATTACAAAGTAGTTCATCTTCATAAATTCGTGAACATTGTGACAGTCACGCTAATTTGAAGTTTATTTCATTCATGCATCCTTAGCGTTGTACTTCTACTTAATACCAAATCGTTAGTAATGTTAGACTGATGCATTCTGCTTGATATTAAGTGTGATATTTTTGTAATATTTAGATATTTCTTTTATCTGAGCATTCATTTTATGAAAAGGCACTAGAGATATTATTATGTCATGATGTTTTGCAATATATATCATTTAGCGGCACCCAGGATGTTGTGAATATATAACGTTAACGTTGCCGCCAATTTATATTTACGTCGGACGTCAGATATTGACGTCATGTTATTGAGCTGTTTATGTAAAATTAAATAAAGGATCGAACTGTTAAGATGCATAATACTCTATCTTACAGAAGTTCCCATTTCGTATGCACAGATATCAACATCACCCCAATTGGAATATTACCCTTTTTCATAACGAAGTTGATTTCATAAACCTAGTTTAACAGAACTTCTTTAATCTAGGTTGCAATCCTAGTCAAAAATTGTACAGGTAAAGAAAGTCAATGTTTAAGACTGCCTTTTGTGGCTTAGACCTTCGAGCTGATTAACGGTTGAATCTAACATGCGACACATGAAATCGTAACAACTTTAATTACAAAACTGAGCCAAGTACTTTGAAAATTCATCAAATTATGGAAAATCTATTGATGATCGGATAACTTTATTTGAGTCTCAGTTTCCGACACTAAGAAGTAGAGCAATAGCATATTTACGTTTAAAACATTATGGAAAGCTTTCTTAGACTATGAAAGAAATGTGATTTTTTTTCTACTTTATTAAAGTCAATATGGAACAAGTCATGCAGATAGAGAGTATCATAAACTCTCCTACGTATTTTTTTCATAGTGTAATACAATTTTGGTCGGGTACATAAAGGATATATTGACTTACAATTGTGTTGTTGCCAAGGCGTTATCTTTTGCCGAGAGTTGAAATCCTCGGCGAAGAATATCAGCATTCCGCAACACACATCAGCCTTCGGCAACATATTTCAGCACTCAAGAGTACATATCAGCCCTTGTGCAGGCAACATCTTTCAACCCTCAGTAACACATGTCAGCCCTCGATAACACATATCAGAAATCGGCAACATACACCAGCTCTCGAAAACATACAACAGTCCTCGAGAAAACATAGCAGCGCTCGGCAACAAATATCAACCCTCGGCGTCACGTATTAGTCTTACTTCTTATTTTGGAACACATATTAACCCTTGAGAACACATATTCAGCCCTCAGAAATATGTATCTGCCACTGAAAGCTCATGTCAGGCCCCAGACACAAATATCAACAGGCAGTAACATATATCTAAACTCAGCGTCATTATCAACTCTCGAAAACACATACAATCTTCGGCAACACATATCAGCTCTTGGCAACAAACCATTAGATACGAACACGCAAACCACATATTTTAGTATATGGCAACACTTCTTAGTCTTCGGCAACATATGTCGGCCCTCAAAAACAAATATCCACCTTTGGGAACACATATCAACCTTGGGAGATGCATATCGATCTAGGCAACTGATACAATTCAACAGGGGTAACACACATCAGCCCTTGGCAACAAACCATTAGTATATGAAAAAACAAATGTGTGCATTAACACATATCAGGCCTCTGCAACACATGTCAGCCCTCGGCAACAGTTATCAGCCCCCGACAACATATTTTAGTCTATGGCAACACTCCTTAGTCTTTGGTAACATATATCAGCCCCCAGATACAAATATCAAAACTTGGAAACACATATCAACCTTGGGAGACGCAAATCGATCTAGGCAACTCGTACTAGTCCGCAGGAACACATATTTGTCCGAGGAAACACATATTAGCCCTCGGCAACACATATCAGCATTCTTATATCATATCTGCATTCGCCAACACATGTCAGTCCTCGGCAACACATACAATTATCAAACTTCGTAATTTATTATGATTTCTCCTACAAACTTACTTTAAGCTCTCTTCATGACATATTAGCACAAGACAATACATATCCGCCATCGGCAATAAATATCACAACTCGAAAAACATTTTAGCTCTCAGCAATACAAAACAGTATCGGTATAATATGCCTGCATTTGTCAACACATGTCAGCCCTAGGCAATACATATCAAAACTTGGGAACACTCATTAGCCCTCTGCAACACTTATTAGCCCTCTTCAAAATATATTAGCATACTGCAGCACATGCATGCACTCGGTAACACCAATCACACCTCGGAAACACAATGAGTCCTTGGCAACGCATGTTAGTCAATGTCAAAACATTTTTGCGTCCAGTCGAACGTTTCATCCCTCGGAAACACAAATCAACTCCTGGGAATATATATCGACCATTGAAAGCAATCATCAGCCCTTAGCAACATGTTTTATCCCTTGGCAAGACTTATTAGCCATAAGTTACACATATCAGCCATCGGAAAATTATGCAAGCCCGCGGTAACACTTATCAACCTTGGAAAGTACAAATCAAAAAGCGAAACATGTATCAACACTCGGCAACACATATTATCCCTCAACTACATATTTCACCTCACGGCAACATATTACATATTACCCCTTGGGAGCACATATAAGACATCGACAACACATATCAATCCTCAGGTTCACATATCAGCCATCGGTAGAACATAACAGGATTGTTAAACTCGTATCAGCACGCAGCAACACATCATCCCCGGCAAAACATAGAAGCCATAGGTGCCTCATATCAGCCCACGGGTACACATAGCGACTGTCGACAACATATATCAGTCTCTGGAAACAAAAGGAATCACACGGGAACACATTTGTCGGCAGTATATACCAACCCTAAGATTAACATATCTGCCCTAGGGAAAACATATAAGCAGGGTTGTTCCTAATTATTTTATAAAATAATTAATTAATTACAATTATTATGACAATCTTATCAATTAAATTACAATTAATTTCTTGGTTTTTGGGACAAATAATTAATTAATTACTATTATTCTGGACAAGAAATTAATTATAATTAATTTTCATCAAATCATGCCTTAAAATTTCTACTGGAATATTCGGCAAAATAAAACGTTTCAATGCAGCAAAGTTTTTGGTGTGCCTCAGGAAACAAGACTAATAATGTGTTTCCTACAAGTTGGCTTCTGTACAATATGAGGTAACACTAATGTATTCACTCCGAAATCAATTTTTAGTGACACTTAAGTGACACTAACTTTAACATCCATAGACGGCGAACAAAATTAGCAGACAGGTCTATGGCCGTCGTTGGTCCCAAATGGTGGAACGATCTACCTAGCTATCTGAAAAACATTCAGTCTGAAGTCAGTTTCAGATCAAAACTGAAAACACATTTGTTTAGTCAATTTCATGAACAATGAATGTGCTCTTGTTAAAATACAAAATATCAGTAGTGGTATAAACTAGTATTTATATATGTCAAAATCTAAGTCCTAGAACCCTGTTCAACTTTTGAATGTACATATTTTAAATATGTGTTATGTAATTGTAAAACGCTATAGACTATTTTATAATTTTTGCGCTATATAAATGCCATGTTTTTGTATTTATTTGTATTTGTATTAGTTATATAAAATCATTTTATATTGGTAAACAGTACTGGACAAAAACAAAAACTTGTTTCCTGTTATTTTTTCAGTAAATTGAAAAAAAAGGCAAAAGCAAATTACTATCAGATACTGTTACATTATTTTATCAATACAATATTTTTTAAAGAAAAATAAATGAAAATGACAGCTTTTGTGTAGCAACCAAAATTAAAGTTATGCACCTTCAAGCTCTAAGTGATGAAAGGATAAAAAAGGTGTTGATACCTTGTTATTTAGAGCACAATAGGTATAAACTATGGCTGCTTTAAAGTGTGAAATTTCCACTGAGCACTAACAGTTGAGACACAATAATTAAGAATAAATAGATTTATTTGACTATTACTGGTCAAATTTGAGTCAGTAATTAATTAATTACAATTACTTTAATTGACTTTTGTCTCAATAAAATTAATCAAATTATAATTACAATTAGGCACACGCCTGCATATAAGCCCTTAGTGACACTAATCGACCCTTAGCATTACGTATCAACCCCGACAAATAATATATGTCCTCTGGACACGTATCGGCACTGAAAATCACATATAAGCCCTTGGCAAAACATATTAGACTTCGGTAGCACATATCACACTTTGGAACACATTCCATCCCTCCGAAACACATTTCAGCCATCTGCAGCGCTAATTGGCCCTCAGAACACATGCATGACTTTTGAACCCATTTAAGCTATTGATAACACATATCAGCACTTATTTGCACTCTGAAACGCATATAAGCCGTTGGTAGATAATATTAGCTGTCTGGAACAGTTATCAGTCCTCGGAATCACGTATCAACCCTCGGTGAAACATGTAAGAATTCGGCAGCACATATCAGACTTTGGAACAGACACGGCAAAACATATCAACCCTATGCATTATATAGCAACACTCAATACAAATATCAGCCATTTACAAAACATTTCGACCATCGACTACACAAATCAGACTTCAACAGTAAGTATCTGAAGGCAGGATTACATATCAATCCTCCGGAACTCATATCAGCCCTGAGAACACATATCTGCGCAGAAAAACACATATACGCTTCGAAATCAAATATCTGTCATCTTTGATGAATCATATTAGTTTTTGCAACACAAAGCAGCTCTCTTAAACAAATATCACATATCGGCAACACATGTCAGCCAACGACAAACATATATCAGTCTTCGGCAACACATATCAACCCTCTGGAACAAGTATCAGGCCTCACAAACACATACCAGCCTTTAACAGCACATATCAGACTTTGGAAAGCATATCATCCTTCAGAAACACATATCTGCAATCGGCAGCACATATCAGACCTATGGAAATATTTTAGCCTTTTCGCAACACTTATCTACCCTGGGAAAGATTTTTCTACCTTCGGAATCTTACACTAAAACTTGCCAATACATGGAATATAGAGAACCCTTATAAGCTTTTGGAAACACATTATTAGCATTCTGCAAAACACACCAGTCTTTGGCAGCAGATTTCAGCCCTAAAGAGCGCATATGAGACTATGAAGACACGTATCAGTTCTCGGCAACATATCAGACCTTGCCAACATATATCAACACTGTGCTTCAGGTATCAGTCTTGGAAACACATATCAGTACTCGGAAACACATATCAGTAATTGTGAACACATATCAGTCTTTGAAAACACATGTCAGCCCTCAGATACATAGGTTAGCTTCGACATACTTATTAGTCCACGACTAATAATATCAGTTCTCTGGAACATGTATCGGTCCTCGGAAGCACGTATCAGCCCTCGGGAATACATCGGAAGAACATTCGACTTTGGAACACCTTTCAACCTTTATCTTTATCTTTGCCGTTAATTCTTGGCAAAAAAACCCTCCAAAATTGATCGAGATATTTATCATATTGTTTATTAATTATTGGATTTGCGGAATTGTATGTTTGTAACAATTTCGTTACTGAACTTTTGACAGTTACCGTTTCAATACTCGCTGCGCATACGCCATAACATCTCATTTGATGAATCTCGTTTTACGACCCGCATGCAGATCTGGCACTATTTTTATTAACACCATACTCTTTATCCTTAGATTGTTGTTTCCTGAACAGGTCGCGAACGAACAATAGCTCATGTTATGCTTTTAATTCCACGGGCTTATATTTCCGTGATATCGGGACATGAGCTATTGTTCGTTCGCGACCTGTTCAGGAATGGGCAATCTATGGATAAAGAGCAAGGTGTTGATGAAAGTTGAATGTCATATAGTGTGGAAACCTGTCTACAATCAATAGCTACAACTTACGCATGGTTGCGCAGTCATTGACCCGATAACGGAGGAGTTCAAATCACTAGTGACACTGTCATTCATTTCTTGCCCCAAGACAGTATGTTCAGATATAAAAGACCCCAATGCTATATATAGATTAAAAACCCTACTTTATGTTTGGATTTGTATTCATAGTCGATCATCACCTCATTTTAATTTTATAGATGTCACCTGAGGTAGCTCTTATTAATTAAAGGCAAAATATAGACTGTGTTAAACCATGCATGGAATTTTTTTAACCGGATTTTTGTTTTGAAGACAAAGTGCATATATTTCAGGGGAATCTGTACGTATGTGTATTGGTTTGCGTAACACTATTAAAAACGTGTCTTAGCCCTGTATCCATGGGTCATATAACATTAAGTTGTAATAATGAAATGAAAGAACTGGCACACATGAAAGTGCCATTCTAATATTCCAAATTAAATGCAAACACAATTCACCATCATTAATTTTTATAATACGAAAGTAAAACAATATGTAATAATCACTCTCAATCATTATGCATCAACACAACTCAGCATGTGCACCAACGGTCTGAAGGATTCCCCGATATATCACCAGATAAATTCCCTTGCGAAGAATTAATGGCAAGATAAGGCCTTTACGCGCGCGCAACGCTCCTTGCCTATCTGACCCATCAACCGAAGAAAACCGTTCAGCCAAATTGCTCAAATGTCTTCATCGAAGTTAATACCTTCCATGAAAAAGTGATTATACAGACTTTTGTATACCATTTGTTTTAAATCATTATTCATTTTGTGTAAGAACCTAGCCAACTCCTTATTGAAAGAGGCTACCAATTTAACCGTGCACTCACCTTGAACATTGTAGATAATAGACAGAAGTGTCTGTAATAATTGTGATGATTATCCAATCTGCCTTCTGTTCTAAAAAATCTTATAGGTTTCATGGCCACCTGCATCCGCTTAAGATCAAAACGGGAGCTGTTTTCCATCCAAAAAATATCTTCCGAGTCAACAAGTAATCTACCCATCCTTATATCCATGCGATCATAAGAACGGCACACCTTATCACTAAGAAACAGTTTGGTTATATCCTTCACCCAATCCATGTTCTTGTGATGAAATCAACACAAACAGCGAATAGGTACCACCTGTCCGTGTAATCAACTAAGATTGATGCCCGCTCCACACAAGACGCAACATCCTCAAACGCCGACACCTTCCCATACGGCCAAGAAACACTTACAACATTATTATTGAAAACTCACTAAATTAATCGTCTGTCCTATTTTTCACAAAACAATCCAGGTGACGGGGCCGCTCTTGAAATTGGAAGCTTACTCCAATATATATCTAATCCTCAGATAACATCAGAACTCTTCTCCAAATTTTGACAATGCGATATACTTACCTTAAACCAACTGTGATAAATCAAATTACTTATCTGTAGACTATCCATACTCAATGAGGGAAACCACTCGGGCCCCGCCATAGAAAATATGACAATAATTCCTCCAAATTCCGAGCAAATCAAAATACTTATCTGCAGACTGTCCATACAAAATGAGGGAAACCATTTGGGCACCGCCATAGAAAATATGACAATAAATCCTCCGAATTCCGAGCAAACCCTCCCAACTCCGAGTAAATCCCCCGAATTCCGAGCAATTCCACCGACCCAGAGCAACCAGAAAAGACCCACCCGCCTCGGTCACACCGCAGAGCCGCCGTCGACCGATTGCACCGACTCCCCGTTACTTATGAAACCCAAGCTAAAAAACACAACCACCTCCAGCATACCTCCTACACAAGATCTTAATTCACAAAATTACACTAACACCTCAAAATTGTCAACACTTCCGCATGCGTTCATGTCCTGTTGTACACAATGTACCTTCGGAGACTCTACTATCAAACGTAAGTACCCATAACCTCGAAAGGAACTAAGCAGAGACGTGTCGAAATACTCTCAAAATATACATCAACATATCGTAACATACATCAAGGCAAAATTATAAACACTATAGCAAACTCCAGATTTAGGGGAACCATCCCCGCCAAACCTCCAGCCGTCAAACTCAATTATTTAGTTAATATCTGCCAGAAACAAACATACACCGCAGCTAAGTCCACACTATTCGGACAAGCGTCAAAAGTTAGTATCTAATCAAAGTTTTCAGTTAACAACCTATATACAACAAAAAGGTCAACACCTCCGCATGTGTTCATGTCCTGTTTTACACAGTGTGTGCAATCGAAAACTTTTTTTTATGATGTAGGTGCCCAATACCTTTATACTATGATAAATCAAAATAATCACCCGTACATAATGAAGGAAACCATTCGGGCACCGTCATAGAAAATATAACTAAAAATTCTTGATTAATACATGCCCGCTTCCTACACCTATTTATTATCAAGGAGCTATTAAATGAGCAGCGGGCGACCTTGGGAGCTCGCACAGTGAGCGGAGCCGCAACACATTTTCCAGCTGCATAGGCCCTATCAGATATCTATTTAGGTCCCGCTTCTTACATAAAGCAGTTACATTATTTTTCTGACATTTGGATGTAACATATCACAAGCTAGCATGTTAAATGTATTTACTGGATCCTATGCTGATATGTTTCTGTTTATATTTCGTATAATAAGCATTCTGCACATAATGAATCTTGTGGATGAAACTACAAAGAAATCAATTAAAACAAACTGCAGAGCACTTTGATGTTAATACCAGTATGAGCTCAAGCCAATTGAGACAGTAATTTTTCAGCATAAATCCCACATATACAGCCAAGCTTGCTCTGCGAAGCTTTTACACTCCACTGGATTAAACCAGGTAATGAATGTTCACGATGAGTTAACAATGTGCTGGAACAACTGCATCATGAGCACATTTACGCTTTTTCTTCAACGGGCTTATAGAAAGTTCAACAGTGAAATCCAATTTCAAACGTGCCCTTGATTTCCTTCAAACAAATACGAGGGGTGTTCAATAAAAACGAGGAAATGTGCTCTCATTTCTTCATGTATCATCAAAAATGAATGAAACAGCTATATAATGTACATTAGAAAATACTGAGTTGATATGGCAAAATTTTGTTCTTTGGATAAATAATTAGTAAATACTAGTCCCCATGGCAACGTCATGTGACGTCATCCGGTCCAATTTTGTCTCCTTTTCTATACTACATGCGCTAAAACATTACTTGCCACTTGCGTATTTTTCAAGCTACCTTTTCTTTATTTGGGTAAATATAAATATGAAGTGTTTTGCAGGCATATTGTGTTAGTCATCGCTTGAAAGTCAGTGTTGAACGGAGTCATGAGATAACAATTTGTGTTTTGAATCGAAAATCAAGAAAAGAGGCAAATGCTGTACTGCTTAAGGTTTAATGGACAATGCCCTGAAGAAAACAAAATATTATTGGTGGAACGGGACGTCGTTTAAAAGAGGTTAACAGAATGTCACTGACGACTCTTGGTACAGACATGATACGGTATCACAGTTCAGTGTCCTATTTCATTAATACATCACGAGTATCATACGAACAATATTTTTTACCGATAGGAACGTGTAGAAAATGCATTTAATTGCGATAAACATTGATAATATGTTTGTGATATTACGCGTCCTAATGACGTTAGGCCGCTTTTTAGGTAATGATGTTGCCTAGGAGACGATTAATAAATATTATGCATGTTCTGATATCTGTAATTTAAATATTCGCATTTATTACATTCATATCAGTCATATTTTTCAAATTTCAGCAAAATAGGACCAGAAATAAAGAAATGAGTGCACATTTCCGCATATTTATTGAACAGACCTCGTATATTTATATATTTATGAAGATTAAATAGATTCTGTGGTCACCAGAATGACGACATTGTTTATATGATTTGAACTAGTCTTTTACTTTTCAGAACACTGTATTTTAATTTATCTTTATTTCAAAGAGAAAAACAATTTAGCAAACATTTATGAAGATGAAACTGTGACAAATAGAGTGTGAAGGATTTTCATAAAGGAAATCAGTCAGACAGAGTTTCATTAAAAGCATCCAGAAAAAAAGTTGCGCCTTGTATGTTTAACATAGGGATAAGTGACCAAATGAAGGAAATTTATAATCATCCCTCTAAGTTTTGGTATGTATAATATTGTCATAAATAGAGAGATGTAAATCTAAAATTGAAGCAACTGTATCTGTATTGTTAGTTTTATTTAATTTGAACTCGTGGGGATAAATAATATCCGCCAATTGATAAAAACGGATTATCCATATTAAGAATATCATCCAGATAGCGTGAAGTATTATTAAATGCAGCAATAATATTAATGTCTGCCTGCGTGTCTGGATAAAGGTTCAACATAAAGTCTCTTTCTTTATAAAAACGAACCTGCGACAAGGGGTGCACAATTTGTTTCCATGGGAGTACCAATTACTTGTTTGAAAAAGGCATTCCCTATCCTGACGTAAATGTTTTACGATAAAAAGGAAAGTGCTTTACAAACTTCGTCACAGAACCATGGTGTGTTATTCTTAACAATGTAGCTAGTAAAAAGGTTTATCGAAATTGCAAGCGAGAAATGTAGCATTCTCACTGGCAAAAGTCTTTTGAATTAAAGTAGTTAACTTTTTATAAATTAAATTTTGTTTTAAAGAGGTATACAAAGTAGAAAAATGTACTGACTTAAGACACCTTTATATAATTAATTTTAAACTGATCCAGGATTTCGCTAGTAATTTTAACAGACTAAAATAAGTGTCTACCAGAGTTTGCGTATGATTTATCGCAGTATCTTTTAACGTGGGCTTTTACGGCAAAACAACTTGAGCAATATTGATAGTTTCCTTCACCGGATGTATGACAAATAATTTGCTTTTCCATATGATTGAAAATGAAAAATCGAATTATCAAATCTGAAGGTCACACTGCATTTACAGCAGACTGAGTAGATAGTTTTACCCTCACAATTAAGTAAATGAGTGGACATTTCGTCGCCTGATTCTTATAGTGTTCTATCCCCATTTTTTGAAAAATGAGATTTCTACAATTTGTTTAATTCACCAAGCCCTATCGTGATTTGTGACGTCATTAAAAACTATCCTGCGTAATACTTTGCTCCATGTCCTCCGTTCAAATGTAACAGTAACAAATAAAGTACTCCATCTCCAGTACTTAGAGCAATGTAATGTTTAAAATCATTCTTGACCAATCATACTGTCACATAAACTTACATAACGTGATCATCTGTAGATTTTGTAAAGGAGTACTCTCTATCTCAAAGTAACTTCACTGAGAAATGAATATAAAGCGTAGAAATATACTTAGAACTCCTATGTACACGACGTGCAGAGATGAGATTGTTTTTTATATCTTACAAGTACTATTTGGTAATTTTATTACTTATACAAACACATAGCTTTTATTAAGCTCTAGAAATGGAAATACATGCAAGATGTGCAACAGTCCTGTAGATACGTGTATTTTGGATAGAAATTATTTTCGTCATTCTGAAGTTGTATCTTAAGAAAAACCACCACTAAATATATATAACTACGATATGTGCAAACATATTTCTGAGAAGCAACTTTGCAATAGAAGGGTTTTGTAAGTGCCCCAACTGACGAAATATGGTAATTGATCTAATAAATATTTCCTTGTGCACCCTGGAATTTTGAATAAAGTTAGAAGAGAACCTTTTATTTCTCCCACAGGCCAAGTTTGATGAAATTCCATGAAGCGGTTCATGAGAAGAATGTATTTCTATCTAAAAATAAAGTGACCCCTAAAAGGGAACAAGTGCCCCTAATCGAAATTTGAGAAAGAAACTGATACGGATTTCTAGGCTAAGTCTGATGAAGATCCGTCAAAGGTAAATCTATTTTTAACTTTAGTAGCCCCTGAAAGAGGCTTAGTGCCACCAACTGATCAATATTAGCGTAGAACATTATAATGATGCTACAAGTCAAGTGTGACGAAGATTCATCCAGTGGTTAATGAGAAGGAATTATTTAAATGCATTTATTATCTTACTGGCTCTGGTAACTCCTTAAAGGGACCAGTCGTCCTCATTTTAACAAAATTGGGAGAGGATTTTATAATGATGCTATATTTTTTTTAATTTTTAACTCTAGCTCTAGCGGCCCATAAAAGAAACCATGTGCCCCCATACGTATAAAATTGGGAGTGGACCTTATAATAATTATAGAGCATCACTCAGGGCGTTGAAAACTTCATGTCAGAAACCCATCCAGCTGGCTTACGGAGGGTCAATGGTTCTACCCAGGTGTCCACTCGTGATGAAATAATACACGGAGGGACACCTGGGGATTTTCTCTACCAACACAGTTGGAAAAGTCACTATTTGACCTATAATTGTGTCGATGAGACTTTAAACCCAACAAAAAACAAGAGCTGTCCGTAAGACAGCTAATGCTCGACTATTCGAATTATTGTCCCAGAAGCAAGAAAATGTTACCCCTAATGTTAAAATGTCTATAGTTTCAATCCAGTATCTGCATTAGCTTTGGACTTGTATGCATAACTTAAACCTGAAGTTTATGTTCTAAAGGAGACACAATTTGACCAAAATGTATGTCAAAGTTATGGAACTTGATACAATGAACTAGTTTTATAACCCCGAAGGTTCAATTAAATATCTGCATTTATTCTGCAGATAGTAACTTTAACCAGAATTTTCTAAGTCTAAAAAGAGACATGACCCAGTGAGATTGGTGTAGAATAATTAAATAATAAGTTTCAAATATATATGTCTTTAATAATAGCTGTATGTTGTTGCACGCAAAACTTTAACCAGGATTTTCTAATTAAAAAAAGGGAAATAATTTTGACCAAATCAGGCAAGAGTTATGGGACTTGATGCCCCGAAGACACACGTGAAGTTTCAATTTAATATCTGCAATAGTTTTGAGATAGTAACTTTCACATTTATATGCTTTTTAGTAATAGCTGTGTGTACTTGCACGCAACACTTTAACCAGATGTTTCTCAGTCAGAAAAGGGGGTCATAATTTGGCCAAAATGCTGGTCAGAGTTATGGGACTTGATGCTATCAACTAGTTTTATAACCCGAATGAAACATGTGAAGTTTCAATTCAATATCTGCATTAGTTTTGGAGAGAGTAACTTGCATGTTAAACTTTAACCAGGATTTTCTAAGTCCAAAAGGGGGCATAATTTGCTCAAAATACATGTCATAGAACTTGATATAATAACAATGCTTCAAGACCAAGTTTGATAAAGATCCAACGAGCGTTTCCTGAGAAGAAGTTTTTTAAAGATCTTTCTATTTTAGGTCTAGTGACCCCTGAAAAAGGCCCAAGTGCTTACAGTTGAATAAATTGAGGAGAGGACCTTATAATGATGCTATGAAGATCCATTAAGCGTTTCATGATAAGAGGCCGTGTTAAGGTGTTTCTAATTTTAGTCGTTAAAAGGGGTCAAGTGCCCCCATGTGAACAAAATTAGGTGAGGATCTTATAACAATGCTTCAGACATTATTTGATGAAGCTCCATCAATGGGTTCACGAGAAGAAGTTCTTTAAACATATTTCTATTTCTTTTAACTCTGACAGCCTCTAAAAAGGGCCAAGGTTACCATTTGAACAAACTTAAAGGTCTATGCCAGCTTGCTACTGACCAAGTTTTGTATAATTCTGACTTGTTATATCAGAGGAGAAGATGTTTAAGTCAAATGTTTATGCAGGACGATAGATGCCGGACCATCCACTTATACGTATAGCTCACAAAGTTCAGGTGAGCTAAATAGACATAAATATAACATTGGTTGTGTTTTGTTAAGAGTATGGGTATAACTAAGAAAGTTTATTGCAGTGAATAGTTGCATACAGAAAATAGAGAGTAATATAAAAACGGTTGTTTTTGTGAAAGAGAATATTTATTACTGAGATTTCAAGTTGCAAAGTCAATGTTGTTAGGTACTGTTAAAATCTTTAGTATAATATTAAATGTTTTGGCAACAGATAAAAGCACATGGAGGAACTTACTCAGCGTAATGAGAAATAGGATAGATATGACTTAAACGGTTTTAAGATTTGTTATTCATTGTTTACAATCATTACTGCTGTTATTGAGTAATTAAAGTTCAGAATCATTTTGTTGTTGGCAGCATGATAAAGAGTTCGGTAAATAAATCCTCTGTTTGAAACCTCGCTATGTGTGTAGAATTATTTCATGTGAGGAAGCCATCCAGCTGATATGTGGAAAGTCAGGTGTGCACACATGCCAATAAGAACGCACCTAGGGTCTGTCTCCACCATGAAAAGCTTGAAAGCTGCAATATGGCCTATACTTGTTTCAGTTTGACGATAACCTAAGTAAAAACAAAACCAATCCTCCTGGAAATTCAAAATGAGTATAGTGACTGTCATTACTGTTTAAGAGGTCATACGAAATTCATTGCCCTGATTTTAATATAATAAATATTATTTTGCGCTATGTATGTTAAATTTCACAGTACTCCATCTCTTGGTAGAGCAATAAACCTTTGATATTTGTGTTACTTTTGTCAAATTTGCTCTATCTCCAAAGTGAAAAATGTATAATTGCAGAAAAATTAAAACGAATAGTATTAGAAAGCATTTATAGTCAGAATAAACTAAACGCAAGAAACAAGTAGATATATTTATTATTGTTTTCGCCAAGAAATAAAGAAAATAGACACTAGAGTTAAATTTTGTAAGCAATTTTCTCCACGTTCAAAAAATGGTAGATACAGCATCTTTCAACTCAGGCGACGATTTGTTTTATTTTACTAAATTAGTTAATCATTTATTAAAAGATATATTTACAGTAAAACATAACAGAATGTACAAAAAAGAGATTAAAACTAGAGTAAGCTAATAACCAACTAAATTCAGTCTGATGTCTTGCCAGTCAACGTTTATACAAGTTATAGCATGAGGAATTCCCTAATAAGAGAATGAATTAGTAGAGGTTTCAAAATTAGCAATTTATTTTCATTTGAGGACGATCTGTTTTGACGAAGGCAGACATTATTTATAAATCAATATACTAAATCTTCTGTTACTGCGCTTGCTAATCTATCACTTTGAAAATGTATGCAAGTTAATCTAATGAAAGAATTTTTTATCAGGTCGGAAACATATTACAGAGAATTGTACAAAGTGGATATGAGAAAGAAAATGACACTGTGCCTATTAATAGCCAGTTCTCTATTGTTGAGTTTTCGAATGTATTATTCAAACATTTTTAATGGAATGCAAAGGATAAAAGGTATGTCAACATATATAAAGCAAAACAAATTCTAATTAGCGAAAACGTCTTAATATCTTATAGATTAAACTAAAGGCATTTATGTTTTCAGATCCAGACAATAATATTCAAAATATTCCATATTTTATACATTTTAAAATATGGCATTGCAAAATAACAAATTGAGTAGAAACGAGACAAAAACGTGTCCGTCTATGGCGTGTAATGTGTTGCAATATTATATCTTCTATAATTATTGTCTATCTTTATATATTTATTCAATGTCTTAACATATTTATTGTAAAACAGAGATATGTTTTCAATGTTTTCATATTTTTTTCTAGGCTTTGAAATAATAATTGTAAAACTAAAAAAAGTCTGCAATGCGACAAAATATTTATCCGATATTTTTAATTTATATATTCGATCCTACAAAACACCCTTTTTGCAAAATAAAAAATATTTATTTATGTATTTCACAAAATATTTATTCTAAAATTTAATATTTTTGTTCAATCCTACAAATTTTTTGTTCGATGCAACAGTAATAATTATATGTAAAACGTAAATATGTATTGCATCTGCTTAAAATATTTGTTCGAACGAATTCTGGATAAATTGCTATATTGCAGCCAATCTGCGGAAAACTGCGGTGCATTTTATTAATATGCCCGTTCTGGAAAAAACCGGACGTATTAGCCTATGTGCTGGTGCGTGCGTGCGTCTATTCGTCCATCTGCCTGTCCGTCCGCCATAATTCGTGTCCGAAGCATAACTTTATAACCATTGACTTTAAACTTGGCATATATGTATAGAGTACTTAAAGTGGCTCTTTAAGTGAAAGGTCAAGGTCACAAACTGAGCTAAAATGTCAAAACTGACCATCATATTTCGTGTCCGGAGCATAGCTAAATAATCATGCAAGGTACTGACTTCAAATTTGGCATGTTCTTAGGTGGCGATGAGACAATATACAGAGCACTTAAACCGGCTCTGAAGATCAAAGGTCAAGGTCACAAATTGAGCCTAAAGATGAAATTTATATGTTTAATTTCATGTCCGGAAAGAAAACTTATTAACCATTCAAGGTATCGACTTTAAACTTGGGGTGTAGGTATGTAGTGATGAGACGATGTGCAGAGTGCTGAAACCAGGGTGGACAAGGTCACAGCAAGGTCAAATCTCCCCACCATAGTTCATGTCCAGAGCATATACATCCCCCGGACCACAAAAAAAACATATTTTTTTTTATTTACACCCCATCCCCATCTTCATTGTATCATCACCCCCTGCCCAATAAACCCCAGCCCCACCAAATTTTTTTCTCTCTTTTTCCCCCCTTTTTCATTTAGCTTCTTGCCCTTTAGTATTATGTCACATCCAAACCCCAAACACTCTAGCAACCTGCATTTTTTATTTAGTTTCTAGCTCTTAAGTAAACTGTCTCCTGTCTCCAGCACCGCACAAACACATCCTTCTCCTCCTCCCCTCCCAATCCCTCACATGTCCCGCCAAAAAATCTTTAGATATGTGTCTTCTTTAAATTTTGCTTCCCTCCTTCTCTAAAAAAGCTTTCGGGCATATATTGCCCCGTAAGGCGAAGTTCTTGTTTGGTATATTTCTGTTATCGATGATATGATCTATACCCTCTAGCGTTTTTTTACTGATAAAATCAGTGATAAAGTACGTGTAATTGTTTTATCATCGAGATAATAAGATTCGGCCGCATGACCGCAGAATAGGGATGTCCGCAAATCTTTCGAACAAATATTTTAAGCAGATAGAATGAATATTTACGTTTTACACACAATTATTATCGTTGCATCGAATAAAATTTTTGTAGGACTGAACAAATAATTTGAAAACATTGAACAAATATTTTGTCACATTGCATTTTTTTTTAGTTTTACAATAAATATTTCAAAAGATAGAAAAAATATATGAAACATTGAAAAACTATTTCTGTTTTACAATAAATATTTCAAGACGTTGAATGAATATATAAAGATACACAGTAATTATAGAAGATATAATATTGCAACAAGTTACACGCCATGTCCGTCAGACTTAGAAGAACTTTGTTTTAATCTATATTTCCTTGCATAAATCAGCTTTAGGTCAAATTACAAAAAAAATTTAAAGAAAAAATGAATAATAAGCCTATAAGAAAGTCCTTTTGGAATGTATGACATCTCAATTAAAATAACAGCAAACGTGGTTCGGTTTGGTCTAATCAGAACGGTTATGAAATGTGAAAAATTCTCACGTTCCTTAGTGGATTATACAATAACAGAATAATTTACGGCTATTTTTTTCAAATTATTTTATATTATTTATGTACACATTAACATTTTTTGACTCCATTAAAGACTTCATTATTCAAAAGGACCAGGAAGTACAACACCAGTCCAGCCATGTAAAAGACTTGGCATATTGATCTGGCCCGTAATAATGACTGCTTTCCGTGTAATAGACATGAACTGAAGTTATTAATCTTTTTTTCTGTTACTTTCCAAATGAAAGCAAAAACGTATGTTCGTAATATCAGCATAATCTGAGTATATATTGTACTTTGAAATATAGGATATTTGTTTGTGTTAGTGTAAGATCGAAATATATTTCAATGAGTGAACACTATAATGTAATATTTTCACGAGTGGCGCAGCCACGAGTGAAAATGTAAATTATGGTGTTCGCGAGTGAAATATATTTCGATCTTACACTAAAACAAACAAATTTTCTATTTATTTTACGCATTTTAATGGTTTTAACCAAATTATATTCCGTTTGCCCGCGCAACGTCACGTACATCATAACGTGATTATGTCGAGACGTCAGGATGTCTTTGTAAAAAAAATATAAATAGATCTATTACGTTTTCTGATTTCTTTGACATTTTATTGTGATAAAACGTAAATATTTATGATACTTTTATTATCTTTATACATCTTTACCTTTACTGAAGAATATTTTGCAAGGAATTTCCTATCATTTATAATTCATGTCATTTCGCATTCAAATGTAGTTTGGTACCAGTGAAAAATAAAAATAATATTTTCACTGTTTGAAAGAGTAAAAACATCAATTTCATTTTACTGAAAAATTTCAGTATTTCACAGAAGATAATGCTTTTCATTAGGAAATGCAGCAAATACTATGATAACAACTAGTATAAATTATAGTTAAAATTATCTATATTTTTTGGTTTATTATCTGGACAATAATCTTACTTTCTTAAAATAACAACTAAAACGTAACATTTAAACTCTTGAACGAATAGGCCTGCCATTTATTTAATCAACTATTTTAGTTGTACACATTTCAAATTCAGTAACTGATAAATTCCCAATTAGTGATTTCAAATGTCATTGTGTAATAACTATGTCAATAACTGTGTATTCCTGGTAACATAAATGTATTTAATCGACGGATCGGCTAATTCTTTGTAATGCTTATTTTTGCAACCAGTGTGTTCGTCCCTTGTTGGTCGACCTCTTAACTCCAAAAACGTTATTGAGAAATCCGTATACTGCTAAGTCGATTTAACCAACTATGATATTTCTTTCCATACAAACTTATGTTAGAACGGCACTTTGTGACTATATATTGTTCATAATACATTGTCAAATTTTACTATACACCGATTTTTACTATATTTCTTTTCATTTACTCTGTTGCTCGGGCACTATACGGAAAATTACGATGTAATCGAAACGATGCTTGTGTCAGACAAATGTGCATTGTTAGCTTGAAGTATAGTTTTTGGCACTCAGCTACAACTACTACCAATCGACTTAAACACTGTATGCCTTTTTCTGAGCCTGTGTTTTATGTAGTGCATATTCAATACGCGAGGGAAACACCTAGTAGTCTTTCTACATCGGTTTGTCCCATAGCAAAATAATGATATATCTCAAATATGCGTATCAAAAAGTCAATAAATAAATAATAATAATAAACAAAATTACACAGTATTGAGTCTTCTCCGTCTGTTCAGCGTGTTGCGACCATAACCGTTTAATACAAGAAATTACAGAATATCAAAGTGCAGATGTTTTCATAAGGCCATGCACTATGAAATAACATTAAAGGTTACGAGTTTATTTCTATTGTTTTCATTATCACATTCTATTTCGCTTACTTTAGGCAGGTTTTCGATTGAGCAATGAGGTTTGTTATGTTGCATTTTGATCTCGTGTCCACGCGAATAGCAAATGATGTTGGTGCAGGAGATATTTAATGGTTGTTGCATTTTCATATCACTAAACACGCTTTGTAAGATTGCGATTGATATGCCTATTTATCAACATTTATTCATTTTCTGTTGAAGTGTATTCATCTTTTTTAAGTAAACATGTTTGTGAAATTTCAACTCAAGATTCACGCATCTGAAGAAGTATTTTCATGTTTATAGGAGAAATTTCTTATAAATTCCTCTCGACCTTAAAGTCCTATTTGCAATCCTTTTCTTGAATTCATTTTAAGGCATATTATAATTCATAGATAATGATACAGAATTATATTACATCACTCTTCTGTCAACAATTAACGTGTTGCGGTATTGTTTACGTAATTAAAATAATAACGACCAAAGACATTTTGTACCACATGGTAGCCCTTATTTTTGCCAATACTTAGTTTCATTGTTGTTTTATCTTCTGGTCCCACTGAAGACATGGAATTTATTCATTTTGTTGGGTTTCTTTTCTAGTCGGACGTGAAAGGAATTGCAGATGTGAATGCATTTCATGAACAGACTCAGATAAACTCAGTCTGCTTTAAGGTGAAGAAGGCGTAATGCGCAGGATTTTCAAAAACAAGTTACATCCTTGATAACATACGAATATCACAGCAAAGTTGATCTTCACCAAATGTACAATTATTGAAAAGTTCAAATGCACATTTTTAACGAACATGACGTCGAAATTTCACGCTTTAGCCTAGTCGGAAATAGTTGTGACGTTGCCGTTTTCATGGCGATTAATTTAGTTTCGGAGTGTTCATTTTATTCAAAAAGTTTGTTTATTCATTTTATAAAATATGCCAGTCGAAACCTATACGGTGATGTAATTTTCACATATATACTCCCACTATTCGCAGATTGAATGCTAGCTTAATGCAAAAACCATGCCAAAATCTTTCTGTGAAATTATTGTTTTCTTGTGGAATGACTAAGTAGTGTGCTAAAACTGGTCCATAGTTTCTGTTTATAAAAAGCTTATATTATCTCATAAATTCATTTTACTGTAAAATGAGCAAACAAAAGTCGGGGTCACCGACCCCTTTTTCTCGTGCATTTTTCTGAAATCATAAGAAAATTGTTTGATAAATCAATGAAATACACTTCGTCGCTTGATTCTTACAGTGCTCTATCTCTATTTTTTGAAAAAATGAGGTTTTTACATCATTTTGTTTGTCTCGCCGAGCTCTATCGTTCTTGAGCAAGAAAACGTAACTTGTGACGTCATAGAGTAAGATCCTGCGTAATATTTTGTTCCATGTCCTCTGTTTGAATGTAACAGTAACGATTAAGTCTCCAGGACTTAAAGCACTGTTACGTTTAAAATTATTCCGAGCAATCATACACATAAACTAACATAAGATCATCATAAGACTTTGTAAAGGAGTGCTCTATCTCCAGGTAACTTTATCCAGAATTGCTCTAGCTACATTTTAACCAATAGAATGCACATGTTACATGAATGTGATCACAACAAAATATGGCGGATATGAATAATTGTAGCATGTTTGAAATATACTTATAATGCCTATCTACGACATGCACAGGTGAGATTGCTTACATTGATTATTCTATCATTTTATTACTTGTACAAACACATAGCTTTGTCAAGTTATAGGCAAGAAAATACATGCAAGATTTGCAACATACCTTTAGTGATGTGTATTTCGGATAGATACTATTTTCGTCATCCTGAAGCTGTATCTTAAGAAATATCACTGAATTTCACAGCGGTATTTGCAAACATGTCTCCGTGATGCAAATTTGTGATAGTAAGTTATTGTCTATTAAGAGCAGTAGAAATAAAACCAAAACAGGACATACATTACTTTACAAAGTTAGAATAAGGAGCCAACTAATTTTGTTGTTGACAACTTTTTTAGCTATGCAAATTTTGCTGAATGCAGCATTTGTAGGACAACAAGAACTGGCAGTACAATATCCCTACTTCCAGACGCAAAAATCCTATCGTTAAACTTGCAACCCTTGTCACCAGAGAAAATTAATTGTACTCAAAAAACAAAGACAAATAGCAAACAGGGAATGCAATGCTGAAATACAAGTCACGAAATGAAAGTACGTACATGAAGAAACTGTGAGGAATATAAATAACGATTGTGTTTGTGAGAGAGAATAGATGTTTCTCAGAATCTCTAGTAGTCAATACTTATTACAAAAGGTTGGTGTGAATCAAAATCAATGCCACGAAACTATTAAAGTATCACATGAATATTATAAACTGTACCGAATATGAAACATGTGTGCAGTGACTGCAAATGTTTAGTTGCAAAATTAATGCTATGAATTTTTGTTATGATACTCAGTATTAAGTTGATATGTATGCCACTAGATTTGAGTACGACATGCAGAAACTAAATTGAATATAAACAATAAGATTAGTATGAAAGGTATGACCGGGACATATTATTTGCAATGTAATATCTTTGAGCCATTATTTAATTGTCAGAATTATGAGAAAAGTTAACAAGAGGTCTAAATGGGCCTAAATCCTCAAACAGAAGAAAACCTTAACCATCTGACTTTGCTTCTAACTAGGTTTGGTGAAAATCTTTTAAGCTGGTCATATTATTTTTATTATCGTTTTGCTGTCACGCACCAAAACACATAACCATTGGAAGAAATCATTTAAAGTTATTTCTTTTCAACTTTAGTGGCCCCTATAAGGGCCGAAGTGTCTCTATTCGAATATAAGACATAACACGGTAAAGGACCTTATAATTATGCTCCAGACAAGGTTTTATGAAGACCTATTCAGGAGTTAAAGAGGACTTTAGTAAAGATATCTCTATTTTTAACTCTAGCAACCCTAAAAGAGGCCACACTAATTGAATAAATGTATTAAAGAACCTAATAAAAGTTTGATGAAGATCCATCAAGCGGTTGAGAAGTAGTCATTTAAGGGCATTTGTAGCTATAGGACTAGTGGCCCTTTAGAGGGTCAAGCGCCCCCACCCCAATCTACAATTAAAAAATGGAGGGGACCTTATATGATGCTACGGACCGAGAATGATGACAATCTATTGAGTGGTTCATTAAAAGTAGTCATTAAGTGTAGTTTTAATTTTAGCCCTAGAATGAGCAAATAGCCTCCGTTTAAATAAAATTGGAAGAGAGCCCTTTAATGATGCCACTGGCCATCTCTGATGAAGATCCTAGTAGCGGTTCATGACAAGAAAGTATTTCTGTTTGTAGCTCTAGTTGCCCCTAAGAGGGGCAAAGTACCCTTAATCAAACAAATTTGAAAATGGACCTTATACTGATCTCTAGACCAAGTAGTTCACGAGAAGTCATTTAAAGGTATTTCTATTTTGATTTCTAACAGACCCTGAAAGGGACCAAGTGCCCCCAACAGAACAATTTTGGTGAAGATTCTTATAATGATGCTACAAGTCAAGTTTGAAGAAGATCCGTCGAGTGGTTCATGAGAAGAAATAATTTAAAGGCATTTCTAATTTCATCTCTGGTTACCCCTCAAAGAGGCCAATAGTCCCATTTACAATAAATTAGAACGAGGATGTTATAATGATGCTACATACGAAATTCTTTAAATGTTTTTCCTACTTCTTTTCTGCTCTGGCGGTCCTTAAAGGGGCCAAGATTAACCATTTGATCAAACTTGATAGAGATCTATCCCAAATTCTACTGACCAAGTGTTGTTATAAATGTAACCAGTAGTTTCAGAGGACAACCATTTTAAGTACAATGTTGACGCAGGAAGACGGACGATTGACGCCGTACAATTCACCTATACTAATAGCTAAAAAGAGACATGGATATAACATTGGTTGTGTTTTGTACAAGAGAATTGGTATGACTGAGAAGTACAGTTACATGCAGAAACTGAACATAATATAAAAACTGTTGTTTTGTGAAAGAATACAGTTATTACTGAGAATATTTAATTGCAAAGACAGTGTTATTAGGTATTGTTATAATATTAAGTATTATGTCAAACTTAATGCCAACTGGTAACAAAACATGGAAAATCTTACTCAGCGTAATGAAAAGCTAGTTGTATTTGGCAAATAGAATAGTTACGAATAAAAATGACTTTAGATCTGTTGTTCACTGTTGACAATAATTATTGCGGTCACTGAGTAATTAAACTTCAAAATCTTTTTGTTGTTGTTTAACACAATACTACGATAAGGTATTACGAATACCCATCTGCAAATAAGTAGGACCAATATGCCTTGTTTAATAGCCAATTATGTCTGTAGTGTAGTAGTTCAGTTAACCCTGAACAATTTGCACAGCATGGTAAAAAATTGGCAAATCAGTCTAAATCTTCTGACTTTTGAACACCTGCCCCTCACCACTGTTTGAAACCTCGCTTTTTCATGTGAGGAAGCCATCCAGTCGATACGAAGGAAGTCATACACGCAGGTTTCCGCCCGTGCTAAAAATAATGCACCTGGAGTCCTCCTCCACAATTCAGATCTTGAAAGTTGCAATATAACCTATACTATTGTGTCAGTTTGACGACACTAAAACCAAAACAAATCCTCCTTTAATTTCAAAATGAGTACAGTGACTGTCATCACTGTTTAAGAGCTCTTGCCGTATTTTCAATATACAAATTGTAATAAATAATAATAATAATTTTGTAAATATTGTCTTACTCTATGTCCAATTTTGTAAATTCACAGTGCTCTATCTCCCGATACAGCAATACACTTTTAACATTTTTTTATTTTTGTCAATTTGCTCTCCAAAGTGAAAAATGTATAATTGCAGAAAGGTAAAAACGAAATGTATTTAAAAGCATTTACAGTCTGAAAGAACTAAACGCAAGGAACAAATAGATCTATTTATTATTGTTTTCGCCCAGAAATAAAATAAAACTAGACGAGAGTTAAACTTTGGAAGCGATTTTCGCCACGTTAAAGATATGGTAGATAGAGCATCGTTCTACTCAGGCGACGACTTCTACCAGATAAGTGTTGGCCCACAGCGACATTGACTGCACACGAACTTCTTAAGTGATAAGTTTGAGTCTGACCCTTTTCCGATTAATTAAGTACAAGCCATAAATCTTAGCATGTTTTGTTCCAAAATCTGACCTTGGCTACCGACTTCGTTTTCGAGCTACGAAGTCGAAAAAAAGTAATAAAGTCTCAAATGGCGTTATCGACGGCCTTAGATCATGCGCATTTTCCCGCCTTTTCCTGGCGTTACGCAAATACCTTATTACTTAAACGGCGTATGCTGTTTGCAAATAGTTATTTAGCTATTCAAATTTAAAAACTTTAATTTTTTCTGAAACATACTTTCATTCTTTTGTTTACAAATCGTTATATTTTATAATTGTTTTTATTACGTGAATATATATCGTGATTTTCAAGTTACCTTCTTAGAATATTGTACAATTGCGAGAGAAAATACAAATAAGCAAGTGCATTTACATAAACATATACAAATATTCAGTCGGAAATAACCTGAATTTTTCCGCGGTAAAAAGAAAGCCGTATATTTATTTTTTTCGCATGGCATGTAAGTATAATGTGCAACTGGTGGTAAATGATTTCTTCTGCATAGGAAATGTTACAATATGAAATAATTTCTTTTTATATGCGCCCCTATATACATAAAAGTTTATGTCGCATGTATGTTATTAAGTGCTTCAAGATTTTTGTTGCATATATCTTGAAAATAATAGAGACATGAAACCATGTAGGAATAATATGTAGCATGTGAAGTTGTAACATATTCGGGGTTAAGCGACCGCCATATACTAGTTTTGCTATATTTCATCTAATATGGTCTGCAGTACGCAGTTTGCGATTCGAATTGCGAACTGCAAACTGGTCTGCAGTTCACGATTCAGAATGAAAGTATATTATAAGTAACTAAACACACTCAGACAGATAAAGTTTCCGTTTATGAACATCGGACAAATCGACGTATCCGCTTTTGTTACTTGTTGAGATGTTGTCAGTAACAAGTACTGAATCAGATTACAAGTTATAAATCCCGAACGAGAATTCAAACGATAACACGATGGATAATTATGATTTTTCTTCATTAAGGATGCGCGAGAGCCATAACATTCAAACGATAATATAAACACGCCGTCGTTTAAATTATGGTTTAGGGTATTTTAGTTTACAGTAGCATGTTTACATTATCTATTTTTGTTATTTTAAGTTTACATTTGAGATTTTAGATGTATGTCAAATTATATGTTTTCCAAAGGAAGACTGTTTAAACTTGCTTGGTATAATTCATGAGAACAAACACGCGTATGAAGAAATAATTGCTCAAATATGACATATAAAAGAGTAACTTTTAATCGAGTGGTTCCATCCGGACATCAATATTTAATATTCGTTCTATCTTTAGGTAATGAGAAAGATACGTTTGGGCTGTCGTCAATGCTATATTAACATTAGTCATATTTAGTGTAAAATAATGATAAATACACTGATAGCGTATCACTATCTTATACTTACTTTTTGGCACTGTGATATTATCGCACATCGAAGTCCTATTGTGCACTTTTTTATTGATAGGTTATCGCAGCATTATATTTATGATAAAATGACGAAACATGTCTACTTTAACTAATGCTTGTGAACGTTACTGATGCTGCACATTGCCTAATCTTCATTTTCTGATTTATTTAAATTCAGTCTCAAATTTTGAAAGCGCGTCAAGTTTTCCAGCCAACATATACCCGCTAGCTGAAGTGCCAGGTCGAACATCTGGTACAATCCTAGGTTGTTGGGTGTCCGCTTGACACAGGTTTTTTATACAGGTCGTTGGGTGTCCGTTTGATACAAGTGTTCATTTAATAATGCAGCATCAAAGTAAGATTTGCAAAGTATGTTTGAAAAAACTGATCTGAAGAAGACAAACATTTTTTTTCTTTTAACGAAATTCAGCAAGAAGCATATTGATATTAGAGTTTCAAATTCAAATAAAATATTAAGATTATGAATTAAAAAGTGCTTTTACATAAATTACACTCTGCTCGGCAAATGAGTTGTACATATCAAACTTCAATTGTTTCCAGTAATCGGTGTAATCGGCTTTTTGACACATTGGTTGTTTAAATCATTCCTCTCTAAATGATTATATAACTTTAGAAATTGTAAGTTTATTCTTTCACTTACTCAGTTACCATCCTTGATTTCAATTAAAATCAAGAATAAAAATTTAATTTTTAACACAATGTAAGGTCATTTTCATTGAAATATTGTGTGAAATACGATATATGCTTTAAAATAATCTTTTCTGATCGGCGATGTTTCAGAGAAAAATTATTCCTCGGCTCAAATGTTTGATAAAAAGTGAAACAAGAGGATCATGATGACAATGGATTACTCACCTTGGTTATATGAGCTACATGTTTCAAATGTCAAACTGGTGCTAGAATATTAAGAAAGTAGGTCAGCATGTCACAGTTACGGTGTGCACAACTGTACATGTCACCATAATTTCAAAGGCTGCAATGTAAAAAAATATATAAGAAAGCAGGTCAGTAGGTCACATTCATGGTCACTTAAAGTAAGTTTAAGATCGACGGGCTAAACTGTACATGTCATCCAAATTTCAACGCTGTATCTTAAAAAAATAAGAAAGACTGTATGTAGGTCAAGGTATTTTTTCCTATATAATTCATATAACAAGTGACCCACAGAGCGGGGCCTGTTATCACCCCAGGGGCATAATTCGAGCAATCTTGTTAGAGATCAACTAGGCAATGATACATACAAAATATCAGATGCATAGGCCTTGAACTTTCAGACAAGAAGATTATTTTTTCCTATATAAGTTCATGTAAAAATTGGGACCCCCACGGCAGGGCCTCTTTTCGCCCCTTCTAAAAATTGAACAATTTTGGTAATAGACCACTAGACAATAAAACATACCAAATATGAAAAACCTAGGCCTTGCAGTTTCAGGCAAGAAGTTTTTTGCTATATAAGTCTATGTAACACTTGTGACCGCCTGGCTGGGCCTCTTTTTAACTTACGGACATAATTTGAATAAGCTTGGTAGAGGACTACTATACAATTCAACATACCAAATGTCAAAAGCCTAGGCCTTGCAGTTTCATAAAAGAACTTTTTAAAGTTTTTTTCCTATATTTATATTCATGTAAAACTAGTGACCCCCGGGGCAGGCAAAGCCTCCTTTCATCCCAGGGTAATAATTTGAACAATCTTAGTAGAGGACTACAAGGCAATGCTACAAACCAAATATCAAAGGTCTAGGTTTTGTGGTTTCAGACAAGAGGTTTTTCCTATACAAGTCTACATACACCATGTGACCCCTGGGTGGGACAATTTTGACCCTATGGTGATAATTTTAACAATCTTGGTAGAGGACCACTAGTCAGTGCTACGTATAAAATATCAAAGCCCAAGGCCTTTTGGCTTAAAACAAAAAGATTTTTAAAAATGTTTCCCTATATAAGTTTACCATGTGACCCCCAGGGCGGGGCCATATTTGACTCAAGGGGTATAATTTGAACAATTTTGGTTGAGACCTTTAGATGATGCTACATACCAAATATTAAAGCCCTAGGTCCTGTAGTTTTGGACAGAATATTTTGAAAGTGTTCCATATATAAGTCTATGTAAACCATGTGACTTTAAGGACGATGCCATATTTGACCCTTGGGGAATAATTTTAACAAACATGGTAGAGGACTTCTAGACGATGCTACATACCAAATACCAAAGTCCTAAACCCTGTGGTTTTGGACAAGAAATGTTTCCTTTCAGTTGCCATGGCAACCATAGTTCTGCATGGATTTCAATTCTTTCGGCAATTTTGAAAGCGGGGCACCTAATGACCACTCCTGTGAAGTTTTGTATAAATCTACCCAGTTGTTTTGAAGAAGAAGATTACGTTTCAGACCATCTATTTTATTGTTACTTAAGCTCTTTTTCCCTTCCCGGAAATGATTTAGACATGTCGAATATGTGCATTGTTAAAGAAGGAAAGATGGGTAAATAAGCAAATATAGACAGGAATTTTGGAAAAAAAAAGAAGAAACAACAAACATGAAGTTGTATGTTCTATGGGAAAGTGTCACCTTGATTATTTGTTGAATGGTTTTGTGAAGAACATAAAAATATGACCACGAATAAGGAATATCCTCAGTTTTTACAAATGTGTAATTTCAGTTTTCATATATTTTAATCGATTACTCAACCTGTTCACTTGTACATGAGATTACTAGTATCACAGATAAGAGATATCAACTAATCAAAGTAAGTATTTATTTAAATTATTTATTTGAGGTAACGTATTCTTGGTTTTCGTATCGAGCGTATGTGTATCTGATGAATTAAAAGATTCTGTTTAAAATATTCGCATTTTAAACAACGATCAGTTAGCATGTTTATTTAAAAAAAGAATGAAAGTTTGAATGTGTTAGTAAAGAATATTTTTGGAAATAAACAAATTAATATATATTACCTTTTTATTTCAAATCATTAGTAGGTCCAAATGTTTGAAATAATAAGACATGTCAAACAGGTAAAATTAATTATAGACATTTTCGCTGTAAGCTCTTTATTACCTTGGCAGATAATTCGCAAATTATCTACATGTCCAGAAATGAGACCGTGTTTTGAAGAGTATTGTCCCTTGATTATTAAACTTGATTGCTTCCCTTTATACCATTTTAACTATCTTGATAATCTTGACACACTACACTGATTTTGTTAATTAGGGGTATTGCATCGAAATGGAATGAAAGTTTAAACAAGCGGAGTTTATACCCTGCTCGAGGCTATTTGCAGAATACATAACATAGTAATTTCTTCAAATTGGTGATTTTGAACGATAATCGGGTTTTTGTTTCAAAATTGGAGTCGGGAAAGTTATTCTCATTACTCAGCTTAACTTTAAGATACGTATTTAATCTTTTGATTATATCTTTTAAGGGCAAAAATATATGTGAATCATTAATTTAAAGTTAATGAATTAAAAAAATATATATTTTTTGGAATTCACAAATTTTTATCCAAACATGTAATTTTTTTTTTATTTAATTTTACAAACACGGAATTAGATCGACGCACATGTATATATCTGATATGCATAATATTTGCAGTTTCTTCAAAATGGTGATTTTGGATGATAATGTGGTATTTGTTTCAAACCAAAAAGTATAAAATACAATTTTTCATCTCTTTGTTTCAAAATTGTCGGGAAGCATGTTATTCCCAGTACTCAGCGTATTTTCTATATATGTATTTTTCATATAGGGCAACATATGTGTATTTCGGGTCTCCTTGAAAAAAGTGTCTTCAATTTAAAATGTTTTTTATAATATGGATCCGTGGCCTATAAATTCATTTTACTTTACAATGATGTAAATTTCGATTTTGAACGGTAATATGAATTATAAAATTTATAACTTCATATCCATAAGTTAGATTTTAAGTTAAAGGTGTTAAGGGATGTTCCTAGCCGCGGGGCACGTCAGACAATCAGACACTAATCCAATTAATTACCATAATATACAGAAATACGAGATGACAGCATTTTATATGTCAATGCAAAAGTGATACTTGATTGGATTTTATCATGTACAGATATGTTATAATTACAATAACTGCAGCCGAATAATATGTTTTCATATTTTCCCATTACCTTTAAATGACGTATATGAAAAAGAGGGAACTCGAAAAAAGAGTAAACTGCAAATATATGTTTTAAACTAAATATTACTTTCAATGTCCATGTGTTCTTTTTACACGTACAATATTCAAGTTTAACTATGAACATGTAGTTCTATATGCTTATCAACTTCATGGTATGAATGTTACGTTTTAATGCAATGAATAATTCTAGTAGAGTTGGAGAAAATTATTATTAAATTTATTAAAAATGAAATATTTTATATTAAAACATGTAATTTAAAATAACATTTTTTATTTAATCTCACAAAGTAATGACATTAAACACGGAATTAGCTATTTAATTCAGATACTTGTACCTGTTTATCCGGTGTCATCGGTACACGTGTACTAAGACGGGCAATGTTTTCCAAATTAGTAAAATCAGTGATATTCAAACGTTTAGAGAAGCAAGAAGACATAAAAATAACTTAAAAATAAACTCATTGAAAGAAAAATTAATTTTTCTAGTTTACTTCAATAACTTAATAACTGTTGTGAGATGAGTATAAATATAAGAATATATCATTTAAAAACACCATGGAAAGCTTAAAATTTGTCATTTCCTACAGAAATCAGTAGAACTCGGAATCAAAAATAGTTACTTATTTGAAACGCTTAGGGAAGCAAGAAGATCATATCTTATTTTATTAAAAATTATATTGAAGGAAAGTACAAATATTGCAGATTATTTCACTTACTTAATAAATATTGTCAGATAATGCTTTTGATGTGTTTTGGTGTGTTAAAGTTTTTTCCCTTCTATATTTCAATAGGCGTAAATTGATCGATACTGGCTAATCGATACACTCGATAAGCTGTTTTCAAGGGAGACAATTTCGCCAATAAGCCAGCAAATTGACTTAGATTTCTGGGTATGAAAACAAACTAGGAATAATGAATTGTAATAATGGGTGTTGATGTCGAATATTTTGCATTTTCATGACACCCTAAACAATAAGTTTGTTTCGTTGAAAGAAAAGAAACAAAAATATGCAGCAATAAAAAAATCAGTAAAATTATAATTAATCATGTTTTATTCTTTATCTTATCAAACAAACTGTGCTTTTTGCCACAACTTCAATTTGGATATGCTTCTTTTCATGCAACACTTGACAATCAATGAAGTGTTGAGTGCAGGATTCTGTACACGAATAAAGATACCTCGCTTCATAGGCATAAACTGTCCTCCTCGTTCAAGTGCATATTTCTAACTTCTGCTTAATGTGCACAAGAAATTTTAATTTTCCTCTAGTTCAATCTTCAAACAAGCAAATTCGATTAATTGGTACACCCGCCGAAAGGGTTTGTGGTGAGGAATGGCAAAATATATATCCGGCAAAAGTTAAGGATGTTACTACGAAGCAAACAATTTCATTAGTCAAAGTCAATTTAACAGAAAATGATTTTTTTAGGGCGGGGGGGGAAGGGGGGAGGGGCAGCGGGTGGGGAGTAAGGGGGCGGGGAGGGGCAGCGGGGATGACCGGGTGAAGGTACAAAACTTCACATGTTGATTATAAGTATTGATGGAAAATAAAAAAACAGATGTTGGGGTATGCATGATCGGGGTTCGGGGGGGGGGGGGGGGGGGGTGTGGGGTGGGGGGGGGGAGAAGTTTAATGACATTCTACCAATTGGTTGGTTTGTTATGTACAAATCTGTGGATTTTTAGACATTTAAAGGGCAATAACTTAAGTTAGTGAAGAAATCCGGAAGAAATTGTGTGTGCTCAACCACATTATTGTGATCTAAATTAAAGTGTCATAGTTCTAGGTCATATATATCACAAGTTATGAAGCAGAAAGTGCCACATTTATAGTACCCTATAAAGTTAACACAAGAAACTTCTAAGGGCCATAACTCTTGTGTTATAAGTGCAATCTGACTCAAACCTGACGGGCCGCATATCCTTATAGTGGTTTACATGTTTATGAAGTTTTATTTAGGTATTCCCAACCAATTCCTAGATATGGCTCCGGACGTGGAACTTTCATTAAATCAAGGGCAATATCTCTAAAGAAAATTGAAAAATTAAAAAACAATACGGGCATCATCGGAGTATGTTGATTCATATTTATTTCAAGTTTCATGAAATTCTACAAGCTTGTTACGAGAAATGGCTGCAGACGTGGATTTTTCATTAAATCAAGGGCAGTAACTTTAAGAGAAATTGACCAATCCAAAAAAACTTGGGCATCATCGCAGTATGTTGGTTCATGTTTATTTCAAGTTTTATGAAATTCTACCTGCTAGTTACTGAGAAATGGTTGCGGACGGACGGACGCATATACGCACGGACGGACAACGCCAATTTAATACCCCCAACCTCCTCCCGCCCGATTTTATCGGTGGGGATAATAAAAGAAAGTACTATAATAAGAACTGTAACAGATACATCGCAACAAATGACGTTTGTTTAATTTGACAATTGTCCATTTTAATAAGAAGTAATGTAATCCTACTGCAAAGAAATAAATGGTATAATCATGTCAGATTATAATTATTACTTTAAAGTAAAATACCTCCAGAATATTGCTAAAAATGATAGTTCTTTAAATTGATTTTTTGTGATATTGTGAACATTAGAAGTAGAGTTTTTGTTTCTATACTATCTTGAAAATGCCAGCTTAAAACTAAGTCGCCTTCAATTTTGAATGGAAAAAAATGTAGAAACTACTTATACTTACGTGTTTCTGTAGCCTTTTATCATTCATTACCTAAGTTTCAGGACCTTCTCAAGAACTTAAGAAATAGTTTTCTGATATGTAAAAAGTTCTCCTTTCTTTGTCTTACGATCTGGAGTAAGGTGCCTGTTTTAATCACGTCGCTTATTATGTTACAGAAGTAATGCTGGAAGGAAAACGAATTAATCGATCGGTACAAAAAAGAGATAATACGAGGGGTGTTCCCAAAGTAATGTCACTTGTATCGGTTCTCCTATACTGCAAATGTTCTGATCATTTAAACTGGCTCTGCCCTTCAAAATACTCTCCGTCAGCCTGAATACACCTTTTGAGCCGGTCAATCCTCTTTTGGAAGCATTGTTCATACTCTTCTATGGGAACACCCATAAGATACTGATAAACAGCAGATCCAAGGGCATTTCTCGATTTGTATCTCTTTCCAGACAGATGATATTTAAGTTTGGGAAACAGAAAATAGTCGCAGGGGGCCAGGTCTGGCGAAAACGGAGGGTGTGGAAGGACGGTAACTTCTCTGACTCCAAAAACTCGGTCACAATGCGTGCCTTGTGAGCGGGTGCATTATCATGCAAAAGTCGGAGGTACTTAAGTCCTGTTTTGGGGCGGCGACTTTTGTAGTAGTTCTTCAATGTTCTTAGAACAACTTTTATTATAGAATTTTCCTATGACCGTACTGCCTTTTGGTACCGGAATTTTAATGTCTGGACCCTTATGAGTGAAAAAAATACATACAAAACCTTCTTCACCGTTCGTATTCGTTTGGCAATACTTGGGCCTCTCGCATTTTTGGTGACCCAAATTCGGTTGGAATACTTCCACTTTGGTTCAAAATAATAAAACCAGGTTTCAGTATCAGTAACTATATTATCAAAAACCTTTTTGCTGTATTTTAGGTCCTCTTTTGTTCATCTGTTAACAAATGGGGTATCCATCTTGCATTTATTTTTCTAAGTTTTAGGTGTTTCTTCAAAATTCCATGAACTCGTGCTAACGACAAGTTTGTCAGTCGGGCCAATTGCCTTACGGTGAATCGGGCATCCTTTTTTAGCAAATTGAGGATTTTTTCGATGTTACCGTTCGACGTAGTTGTTGCAGGACGATCTGTGCGAGCAGCATCTTTGAGTTGCTGCTGTCCGGTCCTTAATTTAGCTACCCGCCTACAAATAGTCCTGTGAGACATTTGACCCTCCCCATAAATGTCGCACACCTCACGGTGAATATCTACAAGCTTCATGCCGAGTAGCGACCTACCTTTTATGTAGGCCCTAATTTCAAGCACATTTTCAGCTCTTTTCCCTGTCATTTTGTGTAAAGTGTAATGAATACGCTATAAAGCAATATACACTGTACTAAGGTCAGTGAACGTGTAAGCGAGATATTTACCTATGTTACGATTCAGTGATCATTCTATCGACACGAGGTGGTTTTGTGTACACATGACACGATTTCCGCGAAACAAAACACAAATGACATTATTTTTGGAACAGCCCTCGTACATATATTGCTTTTCTTTGTTTTTGAGTTAGGGCACTTTATTTAGACCTAAAAATGAAATCATGTTTTAATCCAGGAGTGTTAACAATAAATGGTGAAACTTATAATACGGAGTGTAAAAAACTAGAACATGATAAATCTTCATTTTTTTATACATACATTATGTGTGCTTTTAACGATCAAAACAGGAAACAAGGAGAATTATTCAAGTTCCGTTTTGACAGGGTCAGAGAATGCGCTTTTAACAAATAAGCAAAAAGAGGTAGATAGATAAACGAGCATAAAAAAGAAGAAATATTGGTATGTAGTAATTTGAGCAAAATATTAAAATGGCTTTAATAAGTCGATCAAATGATAAAATTATTTGATAAAGTAAACGTATAATTCAATGAATTTGTATGCTTTGGAAATGATTTTTAAACACAAAAATGATATTCGCAAATTAATATTGAACAAATGTTATTTGATTAAAGCTCTTTTTGCCTAGATATTTACTGACTTTTTTCTTTAACTTTTGAACAACCACTAACATTTAATATAGAAAAAAACAAGAAAATTTTAATTAAATAAATCTTATGGTAATTTAGATATAGATTTCATTGAAAAAAAAAGTTTATGTCACTTTATTTCGGAGATGAATGTAAATTTACGGATCATAACGAGCAAACCTACAAGATTATCGATTTTCAAAAAATAGTCTTATCAGCTGTCGCTTTTAGTACAGATAGTTGCATACGTATACTTGATACTTGTATATATAAATTATCTATCTTTATCTCCTTAAAACAGAATGACAAAACTAGCCCGCCCACATCAAATTGGAAATCACATTCGGATAGAAATATGATTTACTGATTTCTCGCAAATGAGTTTATTTTTATCATCGCACCAATACTGTTTTATACGAAACAAAAATAAATATTTTTCCTTTCGAAGAAACTACATAGTGAACGTTTTCTTCTAAACAAATTGACACAATATGATACCTTTAGTGAAATTATAACGTAACATATGTCAAAACGTTATATATTAATTAACATTTATTAAAAAGTTAGTTAATTACGTAGGTGAATTTAACCAGCCAATCAGTAAGTATAATACTTGATTGAACTCAAAATAAGGAGTCAATATGGCATAAGTGTGCTAAAAACTTATACACATTACAGATAAAAACAATTAATATTCAATAATGTTTATAAATATTTTTTATGTCATATTTGAAATATCTTTTTGAAGCTAACACTGTTGGAAATGTTTGATGTCTAAGTCTTTTGGATAATGTCAATCCAATGAGTTAATTATAAAATAATGGTCATTTGTTCCAATTTACTTCTAGATAGCCACATATGTCATTAAATAGAGATATTTCATCCGCATACCCTATCGATTATTTCAGCATTTGGCAAAATAGATAAACAGTAAAACAAGGAACAGCCTCACAGTTTCTTTTCTTAAACGTGCTTGATAAATGTGAGGCAGCAAGAATATTGATCGCCTTGTTGACCTCGAGGTTAATTGTTTGATTAAAAATAAAGAATATCAAGTTATTATCCCCCGTCGATGAAATCGGGAGAGGGGTATTGAAATGGCGTTGTCCGTGCGTCCGTCCGTCCAAAGCCATTTCTCAGTAACTAGCCGGTAGAATTTCAAGAAACTTGAACTAAAAATGAACCAACATACTGCGATGATGCCCGTCAAGTTTTTTTTATTGGTCAATTAAAGTGTTAGTAGTAAAGGGTGGTGATCTGGCACCCTGGTCATGTTACTAAAAATAGTAACAAAATATGGCAATCCGGCACCCTATGGGAATTTAGCATTGGAGGGTGCCAGATCACCATCCAGGTACCAGATAACCATCCAGGGTACCAAATGCCCCTCGTATCTATTTTTAGTCAAATGATCAGGGTGCCAGATAACCATCCAGGGTGCCAGATCACCATCCAGGGTGTCAGATCACCATCCAGGGTACCAGATCACCATCCAGGTACCATATCACCATTTAGGGTACCATATGCTTTACCAGTAGACAATAAGAGAAAAGTACTTTCTTTCTTAAAAGAAATGGAGTGGCCCTGAAAAGGACCGTTGTGTTTTTGAGTAGCATCTCTACTCAGTGGTGCTATCAGCAGGGGCCCTTTGGACATAGGGATGAACCCTAACAACCCTGACGTAGCGTCGGCCCATGTATCTCTCCTCCATTCTCTGCCTTTCTGCCCGTCTCCACTGTTCTCTATCTCTTAAGGATCGGATGATCCTTAACGCTTCATTTGTTCTTCGTTGGGTGTCTCTCCACCTCTCTTCTTCTCTCCGTAGCGTATTGAGAATGCTGTTTTGAACAACAGCAGCTCTAGCTTCGAGTTGTTGCAGCTGTTCAATTTGCTCGGCAATGGACTCCATTGTGAACGAATGATGAAATGTAGGTCAATGTACTTGCTTATATGGGGATCGCGCGGACCGGATAGAGAATCAATGTATTAGCCAATGAAATTTGATCTTACATGGAGGACCAACATCTACATGGCTAAATTGGAAAAGACCAGGACCTCTGGTCTTTTTGAGGGATGGGTTTATGGCACCTTTACTACTAACCCTAGATAGGGAAAAATAACGAAACAAGAATAGGTTGTGTACACATATTTTTATTGAACAAGTAACTGTATTAACAAAAAACATTTAGGGTACAAATAATCATGGTCTACCACATACAATTTAAACAAAGCTAAAGCAAGTTTATCAGACTGATCTGCTGTACAACACTGACAATGTTCAGGTTTAGCTAGTGATCTAGTTTTTGCATACAAGTTTCCATAGAATTGTTTAAACCAAGTTCCTACATCTTTGTCATTGAGATGCCAATATCTTGGCTGTAAACGAAATTTGATAGTCAATATAGTCTCTAAATCATATCCTCTGGCTAAAGCGTTCAAAGCAAATATGCAGTAAACACCACACATGGCACTGCTTCCACTTTGAAGTCGAATGTTGTTCCTTGTCCAGCTTCGGGTATTGTTGTCCAAGAAGGGTCGAATAGCTTCCTCTAATGGTGGTAATCCATAAGAGTCAAAGCAGATGGCTGTATTTTCTCTGAAGTAAATAGCCACCCAATGTTCTCCAGGTTTATCTGAGTCATGTGTGTTCACTATGTAAGCTTTTACATGACAGAGTTTCTGCTTCGGCTGATGATCCTTGGGACACACTTCTCCATTGAGTGTTCTCAATATAAACGATTTATCCAAGATGTATTGAAGTTCATGGGTATTCATGATTCCACGCGTCTTTCACTTGATCTGCCCATATACTCATCCAACTTTCCCGTGGATCTGATTGATGACGGGCTAACTTGTTCCTTATATCTACTCACATATGCAGGGCTTGTATTTTCTCACTGCCGTGCACGTCCATGAGCTCTAGTTTTGGATACCATTTTTCCATGACATTGTAGAGATTCAGTTGATTAAGAGCTTTTTCAATGTACAACTCCACCACTTCATCCGTAGATGTGAACAAACACAGTTGATGCTGTAACTGACTTGGGTGATCTATTACACATCCAACACAGTTCTTATGCACTTCATCGGAGATGAGTGATTGAAGTTCTTCCACGACACAATCGTTTAAGGTGTCTCGCATATTCTTCAGTTTTCTTTTAAATATCGGTTCGTGGTATTTCACTTTCTCAGCATCTTCTCTGAGTTTTCTGGCTAAGGCATGAACATCCATGTTTTTAATAATCTGTCACGACTTCTCTCAGCCCGTTGACTTCAATTTGATTGTCAAATTATGCGTACACTATCACGTTCACGACGCTAGGAAGTTGTTTGTACAAACTGAAGATCTATCCTCAGGTTCCCCGTGTTTATAGGATAAAGTTGACCTTCCTCGCAACCTTGATCTGCGGTGAGATCAAATCCCCAGAGAGTGTTGCCACTTTTATATTCTGTCATAGTCAATCCAATCGACCTGTCGAGTCCAAGAGCTCCTGTTGCCTGGTAGAGTGACATGTAGGATCGCAAACATTCTCTTTCAAAATCTGGTTGGAAGGCTTTGTTGTGAATGGTTTTCCCGTCGATACTGACGTCTAGTTTAGACAAATGGAAATGTCTGAAATCAAATGGATTGGTGCGGTGGTCTCCATTCATATCTGCATTTCTCACCATACCAATAATGAGTCGTTTTGGAAGTTGTCCAAGAAACAAGTGATTATCAATTTTAGATCTCTGCCCATCGGGGATCGTAAATGTTTTCACTATAGCGCGTCGTATCGGGATCTTTATGTTATGCTGACTAATTGTCTGATTCAAATCATTTGCCACCACAGGAAGTAATTCAACTGTTCTCACGTTGAATCCCACTTGCTGGATATCAACTTTTCCGTCGGCGGTGCCTATGAGATAGAAGTTTGCGGAGGCTCTGTTCAACTTGAGGCTTATTTCAATTCCATTGGGGAGGTATTTCTCTTGTAGGAATAAATCCAGATGTAATCTTCCAATGAGTTCGCAGAATTTGCTTTCGGCAATACGAGATCTGCGGCGTTTCCATCCATCATTAGCTCCAGCTCGTGTATTATCCTACATATGAGTGGCTGTATCTTTATCCCAGAGTTCAAACGCCCGCAGTTGTGTGTCTTTACATTCTTCATTGTAGGACAGGAGATTTTCATTGTAGGCTCTGTACGGATAGGTGTGCGAGTTGCTCGAAATCAGTTTATTGTTCAGATACAGATCGATGCTACTGAACGTACTGTGGAAAAAATTATTGACCACAAAAGTTTCAGTGACAGCCTCCACACGGCTACTAAACGCTAGCGCCACCACCAAATTGTGGTGATAAGGATAAGAGCTACCGACATTTCCGTGGTGCAGCTATCGCCCGTTTTTACATGTAAACATGTAAGTAGAATTTATATTTTATCTTATATTTTTATTGATACAACTTTTTTCAAAAAACGGAGAATGTAGTTCCGTGTAACAACACTTTTATTACAGGTTGGCTGTGATTTCATTAAAAAAATATGCAAATTGTGGTATCAGGAGCTTTTCTCCCGAATCTGACAGTGGCACATTTTCATATCGGCCAGTATTCGAACACCATTCCGATGAACAGACACACTGTAAGGACATACCTGCGCATGCAAATGGTGTAGAAATGATAAATGACTATATACGCACACACCATGAATGATAGAATCTCGGGTTAGAAGAAATATACCAGGATTTTTAAAAGTGGTGGCGCTAAAACTCTAGTGATGGCGCAATACAGTAGTGGTGGAGCTGTTACGGCATTCAATAATACGAACTGCTGACGTATCGGGAACAAAACAAACACCAACATTCTCTAATTGATAATTTTCCTGCAAGGAATTATGTCATTAAAGAAAGAAAAACACGATCATAGTTTATTTACCTTTAAGAAACATTCTCTATCCAAGAAAAAAACAAGAACAAAATACTCACAGACCCTTGGAAGTCAAAGTAAATATTTTCCTTTGTTTGAAATGTTAATGTAGAATTGTTTCTAACCTTTAAATATTCTACTTAAAAACAAACGTAAGTTAACTTTAAATTCAGGTCAAGAAAAATAGTAGCAATACTTTTATTTCAAACAAAGATTTGTGTCCTGGAAATAACTTGAAGATAGTGTAGAATTTATTTGTTATATCAAGATTCTGAAAGTTACTTCCCTTTGTTTTTATACGTCGTTTGCATGTCATTGTAAACAAAAGACCTTACTTTCACAATTCTTTCTGAAAAGTGAGTACAGTACATTTTCAATTCCAATCGAATAAAAATGATTAATCAATAGAGCTTAGATGTACAATCTGAATCCATATACATGTAGATTATTTTGCGATCATGTAGAGGTTACTACATGTATTTTGTTGAGTAACGTAATGTGGGTGTAGTATGGGATAGGTTGATAACATCGATTATTGTAGAAATTTCCGTGGCTTGCAGACAGACATTTTCATATATTTAAATTGAATAGATCAGCCATTAATCATATACAACAGCGCCACCACTACTGTATAGCGCTACCACTTGAGTAATAGCGCCACCACTTTCAAAAATAGTCGTGTTTTAACTTTTTACTGTGTTTTTCGTAATTCTTTGATGTATGGGAATACGTGTAATTCATTTCTACACCATTTGCATGTGCAGGTATGTTCTTACAGTGTGTCTAATCATCGAAATAGTGTTCGAATACTGGCCGATATGAAAATATGCCACTGTCAAATTCGGGAGAAAAGCTCCTGGCACCACAATTTGCATAATATTTTAATGAAATTACAGCCAACCTGTAGTAAAAGTGATGTTACACGGAACTACATTCTCCGATTTTATAAAAATGTTCTATCAATGAAAATATCAGATAAAATATAAATTTAAGTAGAAACGGGCGATAGCTGCACCACGGAAATGTCGATTGCTCTTTTCCTTATCACCACAATTTGGTGGTGGCGCTAGCGTTTAGTAGCCGTGCTCCAGGTCTGTTCCATCAGCCTTGAGCACTTTGAATTTGATGTACAAATAAGACTGATTCAAACCAGTCCATTTTTCCGTTTGTGGAGGAATAATAAATTCGATCGGAGCTGAATTATTCAAAGCCGAAATCGGGTAATGTTCCGTCCATTGTACATCTTGCATGGCTGACATGGTTGGAGGTACAGCAGAAACAGCAAGTTCCGTTTTGCTACACTCGCAAGAACAGTGTTGCATCATATTTTTTTCAGTCGAAAATATCAAGAGGTCTAGAATGTCTGAACCTTCTGTGACTACGTCTCACCGTCCTTCTTTGACGAGGTTTAGATGCACGACGAGACTTTGGTTTTGAACCTTCTATAGTTTTGATCAAAGATTCTCCCAGGGACAAAGCTGTTGATTTTCCAAGAGACTTCAATGCCTTTTCTACATGAGACTTAAACACCTGTTTTGGATTTCTTCCTAACATGATATTTTTGACTGCACCCAGGCCTTCATGTTTGAGGGCTTTAGTTGCTGATTTAACCATGGGTTTTACAAAAGGAGAAGTTGTTTTGATAGCTGATTTAAAAATGGACCCAGGTCTATGACCATATTGGCGTGGAACACCACGATACACGGGATACATTGTGATCATAAGTTAAGTCGTGATTTCTTTCGAAAATGTGACTTCACCATAGACTTGCCACCAACAAACTGAACGGTTTGGCCAGTGTCACCCCTTATATTTATACATATTTCATCAAAACTGAATTTTGAGATTGGGACATAATGCAAATTGACAAATTCTTCGTGAACATGATTTGAATCTTTCTTGCTCGGTTCAAATGGAAACACACGAAGGATTGGTGCCTAAATATCTCCAAGAAAAGTAAAATCTGCCAGATCAGAATAAATGAATAAATGATTAGTGCCAACATTCAAATCCACACCGTAAGGAAATGGATTTTCATCCCCTGGATAAACATCTCCCAGATGTTGACTTTCTCCCCCTAGTTTTAGTAATAAACTAGGATGGAAATGTATACCCACATGCGATGTATTAGAATTGAATTTGATACGTCCCTTTAGTTTGGAAAAAAACATTATGAAACACCATTGACAGTATCAAGTTCTTTTTGAATAGCATTGTCGATTTCAGTAATGAGATGCTCCGGAGAAGAATGCACCCCAGATTTGATACAGCAATGAAAGGTGTACCGATCATTGATTTTCTTACCATGGGTTGTAACAATTTGAAATTGAGATTCTTCCTTTGTCACATTGACAATTTGAGAAGGAATGACGAGTTCGACCAAAGCCATTCCATAGTCACATTTATTGACATGAATAGGTTTGGGTAATTTTGTCTTGTATTCACTCTGGGTATTGTTAGAAAACATACCCATAGAGCTGTCACTGAGCACCGTTATGTAAAACGAATTCATCGCTGCTGACTAATAGATAGACTTTGCAATATATGCTGTTTTATGAATTTTAAACCTGGGGTGGGTAAAATGTAACCAAGTGTGCTACTGAGCAGAATTAACCACATCCTATCTTCAGATTTTAGACAGAGTTGAATGATGGAAACCACCAGCACAAAATAAATGACAAAAATCTGTGACATGTAAGTGAGACGATTTTTTGGATCACGAGTTTTAGAAAGCGTCGTAGTATTGTCTGTCACCTCCACGCTAGCCGAATCTGACTGAGACATCCTGTCAAAATGAAGAGTCTTTTATACCAATTGACTTTCTGCAATCCAACTGTCAAATTTCTTTGGATAACCTTCTCAATGAACTTTAATATCTTTGATCTTTTTTCCACCCACTTTCCTTGTGCGACGAGCAGGGACTGATTCAATTTCGTAAACGTCTTTTTCTTTTATATGCTGAATTTCAGGCAAATAAAAGGATTCTTCAATTTTATCCCCACCCAAATCTTCTAACTGAACTGATGGTGGCAAAGAACGGCCAAAGTGAATGACCTTGAATAATTCTTTGGTCCAGTTTGGGAGATATCCTTTGATAAAAGTTCGCTTTGTTTTGTTGATGCGAACTAAATCACCCACTTTGACCGAGATTGGTTTTGATTTTGTTTTTGATCTATACAAGTGTTGTGATACTTCAAGTTCTGTTTTTTCAGTGACCAAAGCGGGTGTTGTTTAAATAGTCCGATGAAAACTATGATTGTAGGCATGAACAAAATCATCTAAAATATCAATGTAACGTCGCGATGTTTCATGTGTGAAATAGTTCCACATGCGACTTTTCAAACTTCTTTGAAATCTTTCAACAATGCTCGCTTTAGTTTCAGGATTTTCTGTGGTGAAAAAATGAATATGTTTGGACTTTATGAATTTCTGAAAGTCTTAATTTTTGAATTCAGACCCTTTGTCAGTTTGCAAGGACTTTAGGGATCGACCAGAAACTTTTAAAATAGACTCAAACGCATGAATCAAAGTTTGACCTGTTTTATTATAAATTGGAACAACCCAAGCGTTTTGTGAAAACACATCAATGACACAGAACAAATAACGAAACTCATCATTGTCTTTCATTAACCTCTGTAAATCTGCTAAATCCGCCTGCCACTGATAATCAATGCTTCCCACCTTTGTTTGACGTTTTTTAAATTTTCGACGAATAGGTTTATGCAACGAGTAGGTTTTCTGCTCCTGCAACCATGATTTGACTTGATCTAAAGATAAAGATCTGATCTGTTTTCGAGCTGACCGATACAGTTTTTGTACGCCCGAAAATCCTGCAGGATGTTTTGGATCGTAGTAAATGTTATGAAGCACTACCTCTCTTTTACTGTCCATGTTAATAAGCCTCGCACGACTGGGACGTTGAAGCTCTGGGTTCACGTTTTATAGACTTAGCTGTTGTAGGTGGTAAGTAGGAACTGGTCTAAAAAATTCGTCCCAATCATCTTCATCCTCGGACCCGTCTCTCTGCATCCATAACCAGCGCTGTCTGTTGCCAACATATTCCTGAGGGACATTAGATTCTCTCAGACCTCGAGAAAATTCTTACCATCCTCTTGGGTTGGACCCTTTACGTTGTCTCAGGACATTATTGACTAAATCAATCATATTAGATCCAGGAATAGGTTTTCCATTGACTTCTAAATTTCCCCGAGCATTCTAACTAATGCTCGGATGGTCTTCCAACATTTGAAGAAGAAGTTTGGCTTTACGACGCATGGTTACCTGCACACTAACAATAATACGATCATGCAAAGTCCCAGGCTTCTTCTCTGTTTGTACAGTTTGCTGTTACTGGTGGGATTTTGATGACGGTTGCACTGCCTTTTTATGAGCCAGTTGAAATTTCTGTAACGTTTGATCGTATAATTGAGCTTTTTCACTTTCAGACAAATCCTCTCGATGAAGTACAGACCCCATGTCTTTCTGCAGCTCTGATGTTTGTGTGATGTTAGGGTTTGGTGGTAATCTTGGACGTTGCTGTTGCTCTGCTTTCCATCGATTCATCCAGCATTTTAAACGGAACAATGGCCATCTTCTTCATATTTTATCTATCAATTTTCCAACAGTGTTGCTGAGCAGAGGAGCTAACGATAAAGCTAACAGTGATTAAAGTCCTCCTGTCTGATTTAAAATTTGTTTTTTCTTCTGGATGGGAATCTTTTTGTTGGCTAAGTCCCGAAGTTGTTGATGCTTTGGATGCAACTTGCCGTCTGAGCTTCTGATAGAGATACATTCCCTTTTAAAACATTTTGACAGCATTCTCCCACACAGTTTATTAGATCTTTAGGCGCTTCCTTGATTAGTGTTTTCATAAACGGAGGTTGTGCTTTGCCTAAAGCTAACATCATTGCCCCATGTTTCTTGATCAACGGTGTTTTACGTTTTCCCATTCTTTTGCATGCCATCTTCGTGACTGTCCTAACAACAAATGATGTTGTTTCTGTGAATACTTGAGCTTATATAGGCGACAGGGCATCAAAGGCTGTTTTGCGGCATCACTAATCGAACCTGATCTAAGTGTAGATACTTGTCGATTCAGTGGTGAAAATCGGGTTAACATTCCACTTGGATACCCTGTAAATGAGGAAGATGGTAAGCTTACCCAAGATGGAGTTCCAGACGAAGAACTGGACAAAAACGATCTTGGGGTTGAGTTTGGGGACAAAGACGATAACGAAGTCCATTTACCGTTTGGAGCCAAATAGGTTAAACCATCATGTTGATTCACCACCACGTTATCAAATCTTGATTTTGGAGTATTAAGAACAGAGGAAGGGGTGGTACGCTTGGATCTCGACTGCATGGGACTTGGAGTTTGAAATCCAGACATGATACTGATAGGTGAGAGAGGAGACCTCACCGGTGTTGTCTGATCAATCACATCAGAGACACGACTGAGTGGTCTCAAAGGCGAGTGTTGCCTTGGTGACGATTTTCGTCTTATAGTCACAAACCGATCATCGTGTTTCCTCATGGGTGCTGGAAGTGTCTTGCCTGTGGTCTTGCCTAATGATTTCTTGACTTGTATTTTGACTTTCAACGGTGATTTGCGTTTCTTGGCTGGTGTTTTGACAGATGTCTTTTTGACAGGCTTGTCAAATTTTCTCAAAGTCTTTTGTCCGTTCGAATCATAACACCTCCAAGAAATCCACTGCCTCCTGGTTTCAGTATCAATTTACGTTTGGTGCCGGCATCAACATTGGCGTCTGCTAATTGTTTAACCTCTTGTTGATTTCTGTTCATGAAATTCAAAGTCTGTTTAGGCAGTTGAATCTTTTTCTGTATGATGAACTTGGCTGCTAACGTAAACCATTTGATCATTTCATGCAGACCCTCTTGTGATAACTGTTGTCTTTGATGAAGTTTTTTCTCCTGGCTGAGTGATTCCAAGGCTCTTATGACAGCTTTTGGTGTGTAATCCATTACAAATTGTCTTGAAGTGAATACCTTCTTCCTATGATTTCTTCTTTCATACTAGTCCCGTGTACACAACAGGTCCTCGATTTCCTTCAGTCACCCAACGATGAAAAATATCTGTTCTCAGTCTGTAGGACTCGGGAGTTCGTGGATGAAAATCAATCACTAAATATCCATGAGGGACTGAAATGGCATCTCGATAGGCTTGGAGTAAATGTGGCAATTGAATTTGACTTGCCAATACTTTGATTTGTCCTTTATCTCTAGTATTTTGAAACAGAATCATGTAATGCGCATTCAGACTCATTGTTCTGCTTGCTTTGGATTGTTGAAACATGTTCTGGGTGATATAAATCACACTGGCATTACGATGATGTCCTTTCCTTGTAAACCAAAGTTTGATTTTTTTCTTCATCTTTATCGCCGAGCATGTCGTCAAACACCACCAAATGAGGAATACTGGTATCGCTGACAATCTCCTCGTCGTCGTCTGGGATGCCATTGACAAATTTGATATAAGATTCTTCTCTTTCTTGCAACATAGCGTAGGTTGACTGCCATTCTTTGTAACACCACACCAGTTGTTATGGTACAGTTTGAAACACATCCGTTTTAAACTCAATCAACTGTTTGACAAATTGTGTTTTACTAGACCCACTTGGTCCAGAAATTAAAATATTGCAAAGATGTTGAAAAAGTAAACTACATTTTTCCATGATGGTTTCTATAAAAATGACAACGTTTTCTGTTTTTACACGTTTATTTGTACTAGTTGATGACAACAAACACAATAAACATCTTTTTCAAATAACTATATAAATATTTTTCAGTGTTTACAAAAACATATTTACAATAGTTAACAGTTATTCAACAATGTTCACAAAAGTTTTTCAATAAACATAGTTAATAGTTATTCAACAATGTTCACCATAAAACAATATATAACAATCATTTAACAAATACATGTCTTCTGCCTTGTCATATACTTTTAATATCAACAATTTCCTTACGAATGAAGATATCCGTAAGGCACGGTCTTATATTGGTCCACCACGACACGTTTAGTATACACTTAACGGAAAGTCTTGGTCTGAAGCTCACTGGTGACCTTTCTATCTCTGTGTCTTTTGATACGATATGGATACTCAATTAGTTCTGAAAAAGATTCCATGTTTTGGACAGCTTTTAATATACTGCTGAAATTGACTTTTTGGGTGTTATTGTAATCCAGGGTAATGCCTTTGACCTTGCACACTGTGTGGCGTTCCCCATTGACAATGTACTCATACCCGTAGTTTTTCGGACATAGGGCAACATACTTGACAATTCTTCCATTGGGTACTTCATCAGTCCACTTTTCCAACCGACTATCTGAAATGGGAATGTTGTATTTATCCGGGTCGTAAATGTACATACAACTGTCCGTGTCAAAGTACAAGACCCGATCCCCTAAACGTTCCAGGACTGAGTACAGTTCTAACCTAGCATAGGCAGTGACAAAAGCGGCAACTACCACATTGGCTGCAGCATGGGGTTCTGACATAGCCGTGTAATAGGAATAAATGATCAGAGAAAACTCATCATGTTCAAAGAAGTCAAAGTAGTGGACTTTTTTGTGAGGGTCAGCCAAGATCTCATATAACCTGGCTGGCTTGTCAATGTATTCCGATTTGGGCAAGACATTGTTTTGGGCGTTCTTCCTCCAGAGAAAATTGAGCATGGTTTTGGCCACGGCCCTTTTGCCTGGATTCTTTTCCACATCTTCAAGGATGACACCTTTGGCCTGAAAATAATCTCTTTTGAACTTATCTTTATCTGCCTGAGTCTTGACCCAGTTGGGATAACCATTGACCTCATACTTATTGATGTATTCCTTATAGACAGTGTCGCTCCATTCCTTGATGTGCCAGATTTGATACACTTCAAGGACCTTGTAACCTACATCTAAAGCCTTATTCAATTCCAATGAAGTCCAAACCCCAACCAAGACCCTTTCCTCCTCTGAATGGGTACAGGTCTGAAGTTCTTTCTCTGCACATGTACGGCACAAGGTGTACACCGTTTTCTTGTTGCAATGCATGGGTAGGACGGGTAACCATAAATCTTGAGGAGGGAGTACCTTTCACTTGACCAAACCCCTAGGTATATTGCTTAAGGTTTGTAATATCAATTTCCTCCTAACTTAGAATGACAGGGTGATGGAGGGGATACTCTTTGTATTTGTTCACGTAAGGATACAGTGAACAAAAATCAGCATACTTGATCTCTTGATTGATGCTTTCATCTACTTCATAGTATAGGGTGACTGCATTGGTACATCCACCAAACAGAGCATCACGGGGTTTGATAGGTTCCATATGGGGATAGCACCGATCAATCAAATTCTTGTACTCAGGGTTTTCCTTGCACTTTTGGTCAAAGTTACATTCCCCAATGTATTCAATGTGGTATCATTGTTTTTGCAAAGCTTCAAATCTTGAAAAGGTCTCTAGATACAATGTGTTCATGGTCTTTAACGAGTAGGGATTCTTGACCTCACGATTGGGATAGCACTTTTCACACCCGTGAGTCCAACACCCTAGAAACTCATACACCGTGTTGGTCTCTGCATTGTACCCATCAACAGAATAAGGACCTATACGGACCTCCCCACCGTTCAATGCATGACGAATGGGTTTTCCTGTGGTAGTTGTCTCGGTCTGTAACCACCGTACATCTTTAATGGAATAACAAGTCTTGTTTGGATATCCTGCATCTGAAATGATACCCAAACTCTTTTCTGGCAATGTATTTTTGCGGTGGGCACAATAACAGACTTGAGCCAAAGTGACACATTCGGTAAAAGGATTGATGCCGTCACTGGCCACTAACTGATGTTGAAATTCACCAAAACCCCTCCTTAAAAGATCTACATCTGATCGGCAATACTTTTCCATCTCTTTTTTAAAGTCAAAGATGGAACCTCTTTTGACCTTTTCCTGATGCCATTCTAAAAAGGCTTCACGGGCTTCGGGTTTCATACCGCCAGGATGATAGTATTCTGAGTGTAAGTAAAATCCCACATAGTTCTGTAATTCAGCTTTGTTGGCCCAATATGGAACATAGCCTTTTGCCATTTCAGTAAGACCAAGCTTTTTAGGAAAAGCTGACAATGGCATACTGAGAAAGCTCAAGGAATCAATCATTTTGAGTCCATGGCATTTCAGGAAAATGAGTTTGTTTCCATTCACGATGACCTCGGGTTTGGTTGTGGTATGACTGACAATATACCGCAAGATAAACTGCCCGGCATACCCTTGAAAATTGTGAGCTATGACCTTGGATCCTTTGTGGGTGGGGTTAAATAACCAAATACAAAATTCGGCCACGGTATTATCACCCTAAACAACATTTCCCTGGGTTCAGGTAACGTGTCGCAGTGCTCAACGGTTCCGTTATGTCCTTACGGATACATTCATCGCAAAAACGTTGAGCACAACAAGTATTTGGTATGTGCTCGCTTGTATCGAACTGACTCTCAAAATCAAAAAAGATGTAATCTGAAGGACCTTCAGATCCAGGAGAAACATATTTTGGTATGTGACAATCATGATTAGGTCCGACAATACCTTACAATACCTACATTTCTTAGACCCTGAACAAACATGACTTTTCTTTGTACCTACAACAATACTATGACATGTTTGACATTGCCATACAGATTCACAAATACTTTTCATTTTGCGACCTGTGATTTTCTTATGCTTTTGATAACATTCAACACTTTTAAAGGTAATCCTGCAGTCACTACAACTCACCTGTCTGCCAGGTTCACGGAGTTCTGTTGAATAACACTGACAAATGTTTTTACACTTGTGATGTTCTAGATTGTTATAGCCAATGTTACAGTATTCACAATGATAACGTTCTATGTCCATAGAATCCCTTGATTGAAGTGATGGTGTCATAATGTCCTCCGTAGTGGTATACGTGTATCACTTTACTCCCTTTCCTCATGGTGGGTGGGGTTAACAAAGGTTCACCTTTACCGTGTTGGGTGTGAACCTTGATAATGTAGTCTGGGTAGAGCTTGGTCTGGATTTTCTGGTACTCCTCTATTCCGCACTTATGAGCTACCTTCTTTTGTAAAGATTTCTTGGATTAACGCCATCAAATACCATCGTTTCTTCCATTCCTCGGTATTTGATTTTTGTGCATGGCATATACCTACAACAATGGACCGTGCCATGCACATGCTGTCATTAGGATTGTCAATTTGTAAGACACTTTGTTTGAGTTTTGTCATATTCTCTATACTGACATGC
>NW_026461968.1:0-19054 GCF_021730395.1 Mercenaria mercenaria | reverse complement strand
CTTGCAAAAAAAATATTTTTTTCACTGGATCCCCCCATGTATAAAAAGGAAAAAAATCGTGTCAAACAATCAATTATTTTGGTTAAACGGATTTTTTTTTTAAAACTTTCCCGGGGGACGTATGTATGTTTTTCTGCCAGACGATTTTGGGGCATCGCTTTTTTTTTTCCCATAAAAACCTCTCTTGTAGCATTTAATACAAGAAACCCATAGTATTTTAGTTTATCATTTCCAAAACCCCCAAAACATAAGCCCCCTCAATTACCACTATTCTCTTAAGTTTACCCCTTTACAAAGCGTCTGTTCATTATTGAAAAAAAACTTAAAAAATAAGTATCGCGTTAACTTGGCTTTTGCCCTTTTTTAGGTATTCTTTTAAATGTTTTTTGTTTACTCGGTTTTTTTTTAAACCCGAGTCGCAAATTCCATAAAAACCTTGAAATATCACTAGCTTCTACTCCCCGTACTCTTTTTGTTCGTACTCAAAAAAAATTCAAATTAAAGTTTTATTCTTAAAAATTGTGTTTTTTTTACAAATTATTTAGTTATATGAAAAATTATGTGTAATGAAACTTTTTAAAATAACTAAAAATAAAATAATATCCCAAAAAACCTTCAAACACCTTTTAGAGTATTTTGTTATGTGTCCCCTAAGGATATTTAAAAAATTTTACCTTTTCCCAAGAACAACAAAAGGTAAAAAAAAATGTCCCAGAATGTAATCACACTTGAAAACATGCTTTTATCTCGTGTAATTTTTTTTTTATGCAAATTGCGCAAACACGTTTGTTTTGTGTATTAACCCTTCAGAAGCCCTTGGGGATATTTTACAAACAATCCCGGGCTTCTGCAGACTTAATACACAAAAAAACGTGTATTACCCACAAATACAAAAAACCTTTAAATTCAAAATTTTTGTCATTTTTCTCAATTCTTTGCCATGTCGACCTTAAATACCCAAAAAAATTAATGGGGAAACTACACTGAAACCCAAAACCCCACAAAAAACCCAAAATTTTTAAAATCCAACCACAAAGAGGTGCTTTTTTTCATAAGGGAAATTAAGGATGAAACGAGCGTTTTTTTAGGATACCGCCATTTTGAAAAATGTTTCTTATATTTTTGCTTTCTAACAAAATTTTTCCCAAAAAAATTAACGCTAAATAACAAGTATGACAACTAGAGCTACAAAAAAATTTGTAGAAAACAAGGGGGTGGGGTAAAATTTCAAATATCATAAAATAATCATTTTTGATTTTAAATTTTTTCCCTGACGAAAATTTAACGAAAGTTCATTGAAATAAAATTTTCAAGAAAAATATACTACTAGAAAAATAGTTTTAAACAAAAAGAACTTCTGAACAAAAAATATAAAATTTTTGATTTAAAACATTTTTTTTCTTAAAAAAATCTTTAGATCACTGACCCCAATCTGTTTTCTTTCCTTTTTAAAGCACTTTGTGTGTATTAAAACTCAAAAATTTTAAAATTTACCCGGGTTTTTTTTTTGGGAATCAAATAATTTTTTCCATTGAAAATAAATGGGTGGGTAATTAAAATTTAACATGTAAAAATGAAAAAAATTTTTTTGTACTTTATTCTATATGTACTATACCCTTTTATTTATATTAACCTGAAAAACATAAACCCCATACCTTAAATGGGGTATTTATGTTTTCATCCTTCACTTGCAGTATTTTCGACCCCTTAATTTTTTTCGTCAGTGGACACGGACGAATGATAATTTTTGGTCATTGACCCTTCAATCATATTGTTTCATAAGAAAATTTTTTCGTTTGAAACCCCTCGCCTTTTTGGAAAATTCCGAACTAAGAAAACGGGGGGTCAAATAATGAGTTTTTTTTTTAAAAATGAAGAAGTTATTGCGATTTTGTGGGGACAATTTAAAAATTTTTAATACTCATTACAATATGACTCGATAAAACGGTTCGCACACTATTTTTGTAAAATAAAATTTCCAAATCGAAAAAGAAGAAAAGACAGATAAAAAGAAAAAAAGGGTTTTCTAAAAAAGGAGAAATTTTCTTGCCCGGGTCCCCCGTTATCAGGTTCGCCGGCTCACCCGATAACCCCTCCCCCTTGCCGTAAAATTTTTCATTAGGCCCCAACCTATTATTTTCCATATAAAAAACCACCATTTTTTCAAATTTTTAAAAAATTTTAAAAAGCTTTGTGGGGGAAAAAAATGCCCATAAAAAAAATCGATTGACCCCGTGTTTTTCTTCTCTTTTGAAAATAAAAGTTTTCAAGTACGATAGAAAAAATTCTTAACTTTAGAAAAATTAGCTCCTACTACTTAAAAAAAAATATTTTTTTTTTACATTAAAACATCTTAAAAAAGAAGACTGGGTTTAAAACTTCGGGGAGTTTAAAATTTAAAGAAAATCACAATCAAGGGTACACATAAAAAATATGATTTTTTTTTTTCATTTGGGGAGAATGTAATTCAGTTTAAGCAAGTTTATCTCAAAGTAATGTTTTCTGAAACATGTACAAGAGACCCCGGTCATTCAAGTAGCCATTGTGGGAACAGGTTTCACGTTGAGGAGAGTCAACAGCCTTTTAACATAAAATTTGGCTTGAAAGCGTTTCATTCAGTTTATTTCAATTACCATTTTTAAACTCTCCAAAAACTCACCAATGCTATTTCTGACAAAAAAAAATTATATATTTCCCAATTTCCAGAGCAAAAGCAATAGGTTTGGGGGGGTCCCTGAAAAAAAAAACAGAAATAACTAAAATTCTTGTAGAACACAGGGTAGCCCCACTGTCAAAAATAAAGTGCTATTCTTTTTTGGGGAAATCTTAATGGGGTTTTATTTCAAAACAAACATTTTTGCCAAGGGGTTTTAATTTTTTAGGCCTTAACCCTTTTTCAGCTACAGTCTTTTATTCGATTTCAAAGTTTTCCTATGTAAGTTTTTAAAATAGTGACCTGGGGGGGGCCATATTTGACCTAGGGGATAATTTGAACAAACTCGGGAGAGGATCGCTAGATGATGTATACACCAGATATCAAAGCCCAGGCCCCGTGTTTTGGGAAAAAGATTTTAAAGTTTTTGCTTTTGGGTTTCCATGGCAACCCCGAGTTCTGCTTTGAATATTTTTTAAGCTTCACCCAAGGGAAAATTTGTGAAGTTGGTGAAAGGCCTAGCAGTTTTTTGAGGGGAAAGTTTTTAAAGTAAAAATTTACAGACGGGGCAACGCACGTCGGACGAAGTGCGATCACAAAAACTCACCCTTTTCCTCCCTGACAGGTAGCTAAAAAGACCCAAAAAAGGTTAAAAAAATATAACTGTTTACTTCCATAAATTGGGAGTTATTTTAAAAATTTTAAATCAATTTGGGTTTAAAGTTTTTACATATCATACGCAATAATGTATGGGGCCTAGTGAAAACAACCCCTCAACAGGTAAAAAAAAGGGGGGACTTTATGGGGTAAAAAACAGACAAAAAAACCAAAACTATTTAAAGGGAGTAACTCTTAATTAGCTAAAATTTCCCGGAGAATCCCCAAGGTAAATATTTGGGGAATTCAAAAAAAGCTGTGTAATAATTTCCTGTTTTAAGATTGTTTTTTTTAAAAAGAAAAAAAACAAACCGTGTTACAACAAGGAACAATGGACAAAGTAAGAAAAGGGCAAAAATTAAAGACCTTTCAGGTTTTTTTTTCCCAATTACGACATTGTGCTAGGTTTTTAAAAATTACTTCATTAATAATTTAACATTTCAAAGGGTTCATTTAATGTTCCTGTCGGGAAAAAATATTGCCTGCACTGTCGGCCTTCTCAGTGAGAGACATCAATTCAGAATGGGTAAACGAAATAAAAGAAAGCCTGGTAATAAAACCCAACAACACCGGTGACAAGATTCCTGTTCTTGTTGACAGACACGAGGTACAGTGATTTACTGCATATATGATAAATTCATTTGAAAAAAAATTAAATTAATCTGTTCGTATATATTATCATGGATTCTAACACGACCAGCGAATAACCTACATACATGTAGAGCAAAATCTATCTCCGGATTTTTCTGCAATAAACCACTTGCGTGCAATGATGTTATTCAATCCAGGTATGTAACACAGTCATAAAGAGTAGTTACCACTTCTCTAACACTGTTGATACTAGTTTGTCAAATTAGAAGTGAAATAAGTTCTTAGGTGTGATTTATCGTAGAATAACCCTAGGTTTTCGTTCTTGTGCAAAACAATATATAACACTCGGGCCTACGACCTTCGTGATTTATTTCTACGTGTAACAACTAAAATCTCTGGGTTATTCTACGATAAACCACACTTTGGAAGTTATTATTTCTTAAATACAACAGGGTCAAGATGACCCTAGATCGCTGACGTGAGTAATATATGAGCTACATGTTTCAAATTACAAACTGATGCTAAACTATTAAGAAAGTCAGTAGGTCACATTCATGGTCAATGAAATTCAGTTATATTCGGTGTGCAACACTGTATGTCATCCAGATTTAGAGGCTGTATGTTATACAAGAGGGCGAGAAAGGCCCTGTACCGTTCACCTGACCTATTGACCTAAAGATCATCAAGATTAACATTCTGACCAAGTTTCATTAAAGAGAATTCCAATAGTTTTTTTCCTTTCAGAGATTTTTTTTTCAAATTAACATAATTTATATGATAGGAAAATTTGTGCTGAAAACAATGAAAAAATAAAAACAATAGGTCACCAGGCTTGTTTTTGTGAAAAATTGTTTTGAACACACCCACTGATGCTGAAACTGCCAGCGATTTTTTATTTCGCATAATTGAAGGAAACCCTGATAGATGATTCTTGTGCTCAAAGGATGTACCTTGAAATCACATGATAAGATATGAAATTTTGATTGAGTTTAAAATTCACCATATGTGCATTATCAGGGGTACCCATTATCTTGGCTATGCCGATGTATTGGCTGGAAGCAAATTACAATACCTATTAAGTATGCAGATCTAAACCACTGTTAGTATATTTTCCCGCTAATAATAGCTGGGCCAATAACTTTTAGGCTGGGCCCCTAGAATTTGCCTGTAAGGAACCCAGGTGGCTAGTAGGGTCTGAGTGTTAATTTATACCCCTGCTAAGCACTACAGACACTATCTTCAGGTTTAGTGTATAACATCAGCTCATTCTACTTTCCCTATCTGATCTTGTTTTAGCCATATACAGTCGACATTGTATTAAGAGACCACCCAAGGGACTGTTAAGAAGTGGTCTCTTAATGGAATGGTCTCTTAATGAATTTCAGTCAGATGAAAAGGAAAGTTATTTTTAACTGTTAATGTAACTGTATTTATAATGAACTGTTAATGTAACTGTATTTATTATGAACATACATGTATGGTTTCAAAATCTGTTCAGAACACAAAAATATGCACGTGGTCCAAATTTGAAGCCTGTAGCTTGAGAAATGTGAAAGTAGGTCACTAGGTCATTCTGAAGATCAAAGTTCATTTCGGTACACAAAACTATGCATGTGGTCCAAATTTGAAGGCTGTAGCTTGAGAAAAGTGAAAGTAGATCACTAGGTCAAAATCAAGGTGAAATTTCATTTTGAAAACACAAAACTATGCATGTGGTCCAAAATTGAAGCCTGTACCTACAAAAATGTGAAAGTAGGTCACCAGGTCAATGTCAAGGTCAAAGCTTTTTTCGGTACACGAAACTATGCATGTGGTCAAAATTTGAAGGCTGTAGCTTGAGAAATGTGAAAGTAGGTCACTAGGTCAAAATAAAGGTGAAATTTCATTTCGGAACATGAAACTATGCAAGTGGTCCAAATTTGAAGCCTGTACCTTCAAAAAATGTGAAAGTAGGTCACTAGGTCAATGTCAAGGTCAAAGTTTTTTCCAGTGCACAAAACTATGCACGTGGTCCAAATTTGAAGGCTGTGGCTTGAGAAATGTGGCAGTAGGTCACTAGGTCAAAATCAATGTCAAATTTCATTTCGGAACACGAAACTATGCATATGGTCCAAATTTGAAGCCTGTACCTTCAAAAATGTGAAAGTAGGTCACTAGGTCAATGTCAAGATCAAAGTTTTTTCTAGGCAAAAAACTATGCATGTGGTCCAAAGTTGAATATTATAGGTTACTGACGATTTTAAAAGCTTTTCCCTATATAAGTCTATATGAACCATGTGACCCCCGGGGCGGGGCCATATTTGACCCTAGGGGGATAATTTGAACAAACTTGGTAGAGAACCACTAGATGATGCTACATTACAAATGTCAAAGCCCTAGGCTTTGTGGTTTGGACAAGAAGATTTTCAAAGTTTTTCCCTATATGTAAACCATATGACCCCCAGGCGGGGCCATATTTGACCCTAGGGGGGTAATTTGAACAATCTTAGTAGATGACCACTAGATGATGTCACATACAAAACAACAAAGCCCTAGGTCCTGTGGTTTTGGACAAGAAGTTTTTCAAAGTTTTTCTCTATACAAGTCTATATAAACCATGTGAACCCGGGGGCGGGGCCATATTTGAACCTAGGGGTATAATTTGAACAAACTTGGTAGAGAACCACTAGATGATGCTACCTTACAAATGTCAAAGCCCTAGGCTTTGTGGTTTGGACAAGAAGATTTTCAAAGTTTTTCCCTATATGTAAACCATATGACCCCCAGGCGGGGCCATATTTGACCCTAGGGGGGTAATTTGAACAATCTTAGTAGATGACCACTAGATGATGTCACATACAAAACAACAAAGCCCTAGGTCCTGTGGTTTTGGACAAGAAGTTTTCAAAGTTTTTCTCTATACAAGTCTATATAAACAATGTGACCCCGGGGGCGGGGCCATATTTGACCCCAGGGAAATAATTTGAATCATCTTGGTAGAGAACCACTATATGATGCTTCATACCAAATATCAAAGCCCTAGGCCCTGTGGTTTTGGACAAGAAAATTTTCAAAGTTTTTCCCTATATAAATCTATGTAAATTATAGAAATAAACAAAGGGCCATAACTCAGTCAAAAATTGCTGAACCAGTCTGATTTTCAGGGGGACACAACTAGGGTACCAATACATCATTCGGACAAAGTTTGGTCAAAATCCCCTCCGTAGTTTATGAGGAGATGCGAAAACGAGAAATTGTTAACGGACGGACGGACCACGGACGCAGAGTGATTTGATGATGGTGGGCAAAAAATTCCAGGTCTGAAATAAGTATTGTAAGTTTCAAGTCAATAGCTTTTATAGTAACAGAGATATTGGACTTTATTCGGGGTGAGTGCAATAGCTTTTCTTTTTTCCCCAAAAAAATCGAGCTAAAACCTGGAACAAAATAATGCCATGGTCAGCACAGCTTCCATATTTCACTAAATACATGTGAATGCAAAATTGAGCAAATAATATAAATGAAATAAATACCTTTTTCTGTACCTGCCAATATGCATTTGCATGTATACATTAAAAGGCGGAATCCACAGACTCTTTCAAGGAAGAGATGCTGTCTACAGTAAACTTATATGCCTTGGGAGGAAATCACCTCGTTCAAGCTATGAAGATGGTACTTGATCAGAATCCTGGAAACGATAATTACAGCTGTTTAAGGTAATGTATCCAATTTACTTTCAGTTTAAGCTCTTCGATGAAACACCGAAATTTTCAGTGAAATAAAATTGATGTTATCTTTTGTTTTAACTGTTAAAAGTATCAATTTCATTATTCACTGTTATGAAACAGCACTGCTATGAAAAACGACATGTACAACAAACAAGAGGGCATGAAGGCCCTGTATTGCTCAAAATGACCTAGGAATCATTAGATTAACATTCTGACCAAATTTCATTAAGATATGGTCATAAATGTGGCCTCTGAGTGTTAACTAGCTTTTTCTTTGATTTAACCCAGATACCTAGTTTTTGACCCTACATGACCTAGATTCAAACTGGACCTTGACATCATAAAGATTAAAATTCTGACCAAGTTTCATGAAGATACAGTCATAAATGTGGCCTCTACAGCGTTAACAAGCTTTTCCTTTGATTTGACCTGGTGACCTAGTTTTTGACCCCAGATGACCCAATATCGAATTCGTCCAAGATTTTATTGAGGGTAACATTCTGACTAAGTTTCATTAAGATTGGGCCAAAATTGTGACCTATAGAGTTTTAACAAGCTTTTCCTTCAATTTGACCCGGTGACCTAGTTTTTGACCCCATAAGACCCAGATTTAGATCTGACCTAAAGATCATCAAGATTAACATTCTGACCATAATTCATGACAATACAGTCATAAATGTGGCCTCTAGTGTGTTAACAAGCTTTTCCTTTGATTTGACCTAGTGACCTAGTTTCTGACCCAATCGGACCCAGATATGAACTTGACCTATATATTATTAGGATTAACATTCTGACCAAGTTTCATTATAATATAGTCATAAATGTGGCCTTGAGAGTGTTATATAGCTTTTCCTTTGATTTGACCTGGTGACCTAGTTTTTGACCCTACATGACCTAGATTCAAATTGGACATTGAGATCATCAAGATTAAAATTCTGACCAAGTTTCAAAAAGATACAGTCATAAATGTGACCTCTTCAGTGTTAACAAGCTTTTCCTTTGATTTGACCTGCTGACCTACTTTTTGACACCTGATGACCCAATATCGAACTTGTCCAAGATATTATTGAGGTTAGGTTGACTAAGTTTCATTAAGATAGGGCCCAAAAATTGTGACTCTGAGTGTTAGTAAGCTTTTCCTTTGATTTGACCTGGTGACCTAGTTTCTGACCCAAATGACCCAAAAACGAACTTGTCCAAGATTTTATTGAGGGTAACATTTGACCAAGTTTCATTTATGATTGGGCCAAAATTGTGACCTCTTGAGTGTTAACAAGCTTTTTCGTTGATTTGACCTAGTGACCTAGTTTTTGATCCCGGATGACCTAATATCGAACTCGTCCATGATTTTATTGAGGGTAACATTCTGACCAAGTTTCATGAAGATTTGGCCACAATTGTGACCTCTAGAGTGTCAAATTGTTGACGACGATGACGGAAGGACGACTGACGGACGACCACTGACATAAGGCTATCACAAAAACTCACCTTGAGCACATTGTGCTCGGGTGAGCTAAAAATAGAGAATTCATTGCCAGATATACTTAGTAAAGATGTCGATGTATAACAACACTTAAGGATTATAAATTATACATTCTTGGATTCTTTTTTCACTGTATACACCCATTCAATAACGTGAAAAGTGTGCAATCAGAAAAAAAAATAACTTGCTGTTAATACTAGATTTTCATACTATGAACTGTCTTTCCAAGGGGCGTACATGTATCTGTTTTTCTGCACAAACAAACAACTGGTATCAGTCTTGCTTCTTTCATAAAAACATTACATTCCAGCATGCAAAATGCAATACATACTAGAACGTTTTCAGTTTAGCTAAAAATCCAATGCAAAGGCCTTGCACCTTCAGGACAAGAACAATTTACAATATCTCCCCCTTTATGTGTACTTAGAACATGAGCACCCATGGGGCACAGCCTCTACACCCATGGGGTATAACTTAAACAGCTTTGGTAAACGACCACAAGCCAATGTAACATACAAAATATGAAAGGCTTGTGGTTTTATACAAGAATATATTTACTTTTTTTCCACTATATACAGGTGTAGGCAAATACTTGAAAATGAACCCTCTCTTCAATACCAATAAATTTATATCATGATTCGGGTGCTTCTCAATGTTTAATATCCTCTCTAATATATTACATTATCTCATATACACTTTTTACTACAAATTAACAGGGCCATAGAAGTTGAAGTTTTCTGTGGATTAACAAATCTGGAGGCGAGATTTGTGGGAAGTGCCCATAACAAAAAGTGCAACACCTTAAAACCAACTTTTCAGGTATTACTTAATGCATGTCAAATGATGACAGTGAACAAGTGTCTACAGTTACAATCCATTCCCATTAGTGGGTACTGAGATACCAGCTTACATACAAAACCTTGACCAACAATTTAGAGGTCAAAAAATGGGCATAATTTTGTAAAAAAGCAACAAAAAAAAAATCTGGAACCTGTGCAATGTAAGTCAGTTCATCACAGTGAATAAGTGGTTACTGAGATACCAACTTACATCTAACACTTAACCAAATCGGGATGTCGACGCTGATGCACACGCAAACGCAAGGGCGAGTGCAATAACTCTACTATTCTTTGAACAGTCAAGCTAAAAATGGAAACTGCATTTTACCTTAAAAAAAATTGATTGTAACTTCTATTCATAACTGTTTATTTAACAAATAATCAAGTCCTTTGAGTAGTTTATCACCTGATATACAACGGATCGGAGTTCAGACGCGTAGGAATTGAACCACGAGTGCGTTAGCCTGATTAGTTCAATACTGAAGCATCTGACTGATGAACCATGGTAAATTAGAAATAAATCACAAGAAGGCCTTGATTGTTTTCATCCTGACATGCTAATAGACATACTTTAATAAATACTATGCTGGACTTCTTTTACCCAAGGAGTAATGTATCGGACGTCATGCTGCAATTTTTTTGTCATAACGGACGTCATAATGCTGTCATACTGGTCGGTGCCTCAACCATTGCTTATTGCAGAATATACATAGCTTGATTTCCTCCTTTGTTTACAGTGACTTTTTTGGCCTATATTTTAATCCCCCGCCATGGCGGAGGGATTATAGGAATAGTCTGCGTCCGTCCTTCCGTCCGTAACAAAATCGTGTCCGGTCCATATCTCCTAAACCCCTTGAAGGATTTTCATGAAACTTTGGTCAAATGATCACCTCATCAAGACGATGTGCAGAGCCCATGAGTCAGCCTTGTCGGTTCAAGGTCAAGGTCACAACTCAAGGTCAAAAATTTGAGCCTGCCATTTTGTGTCCGCTCTATATCTCCTAAACCCCTTGAAGGAATTTTATAAAACTTGGGTCAAATGATCACCTCATCAAGACGATGTGCAAAACCAATCAATCAGTCATGCCGGCTCAAGGTCAAGGTCACAACTTAGGGTGAAAGGTTTGAGCCTTCCATTTTGTGTCCGCTCTATATCTCCTAAACCCCTTGAAGGATTTTCATCAAACTTGGGTCAAACTATCACCTCATCAAGGCGATGTGCAGAACTTATGAGTCAGCCATGTCGGCTCAATGTCAAGGTCACAACTGAAGGTCAAAGGTTTGAGCCTTCCATTTCGTGTCCGCTCTATATTTCCTAAACCCCTTGAAGGAATTTTATAAAACTTGGGTCAAATGATTTCCTCATCAGAACGATGTGCAGAAATTATGAGTCAACCATGCCAGCTCAAGGTCAAGGTCAAAACTAAGGGTCGAAGGTTTGAGCCTTCCATTTGGTGTCCACTCTGTATCTCCTTAACCCCTTGAAGGATTTTCATCAAACTTGGGTCAAATGATAACCTCATCAAGAACTCATGAGTCAGCCATGGCAACTGAAGGTCAAGGTCACAACTGAAGGTCAAAGGTTTCAGCTCTGTATCTCCTAAACCCCTTGAAGGATTTTCATGAAACGTTGGTCAAATGATCACCTCATCAAGACATTGTGCAGAATTTATAAGTCAGCCATGTCAGTTCAAGCTCAAAGTCACAGCTAAAATCAAAGGTTTACCCTTTCACTATCCATAGCAGTGGCGGGGGATTTAGCTGTCTTTCAGACTGCCTTGTTACTGCTGAAAACTGTAACCCCTTGAAACAACTTTCAGTTACAAAATGTAGAGATTTGTAACAGTTATTATAAAAATTTAACATATCTCATTCTCCCAATTAAGCAGGCATAGGCACCATGACTATTTCCAAAAAAAAATTCAAAACATCATTGCTTCAACTGGAAATAAAACTGAGTAAGGTTAGAATAAAATTTAAGTATCTTTTACATGTATTCTAATATCAAACTAGAAATTGCTTTTTGTAAAAAAGCGCAAGTCTCCCCCAATGCAAAGTCCTATAGGCAAGAAGTCAATAGGGGTCAGGAGCGAAAGTCAAAGAGACACTGATGGTTGGCTGCAATAGGGATCATCTACTTGGCATATCCAGTCATCCCGCTAAATTTCAACACTCGTGGCCTAGTGGTTCTCAAGTCACTGTTCAGGCTCCTGTGACCTTGACCTTTGATCAAGTGACCTCAAAATAATTAGGGGTCATCTACTTTGCATGTCCAATCATCCTATTAAGTTTCAACATTGTAGGTTAAGTGGTTCTCAAGTTATTTCCAAAAAATGATTTTACATGAACAGGCCACTATGACCTCGACCTTTAATAGACTTACCAAAATCAATAGGGGTCATCTACTCTGCATGTTCAATCATCCTATGAAGTTTCAACATTCTGGGTCAAGTGGTTCTCAAGTTATTGATCGGAACTGATTATCAATGTTCAGGCCCCTGTGACCTTGACCTTTAACAGAGTGACCCCAAAAACAAAAAGGGTCATTTACTCTGCATGATCAATCATACTATGAAGTTTCAACATTCTGGGTCGAGAGGTTCTCAAGTTATTGATTGGAAATGGTTTTCCATGTTCAGGCCCCTGTGGCCTTGACTTTTAACAGAGTTACCCTAAAATCGTTAGGGTTCATCTACTCTGCATGACCAATCATCCTACGAAGTTTCATCATTCTGGGTCAAGTGGTTCTCAAGTTACTGACCGAAATGGTTTTCAATGTTCAGGCCCCTGTGACCTTGACCTTTAATGGAGTGATCCCAAATTCGAAAGAAGTCATTTACTTTGCATGTACAATCACCCTATGAAGTTTCAACATTCTGGGTCAAGTGGTTCTCTAGTTATTGATCAGAAATGGTTTCCAATGTTCAGGCCCCTGTGACCTTGACCTTTGACGGAGTGATCCCATAATCAATAAGGGTCATCTACTCTTTATGACCAATCATCCTATCAAGTTTCAACATTCTGGATCAAGTGGTTCTCTAGTTATTGATTGGAAATTGTTTTCAATGTTCAGGCCACTCTGACCTTGACCTTTGATGGAGTGACCCCAAAATCAATAGGGGTCATCTACTCTTCATGACCAATCATTCTGTGAAGTTTCAACATTCTGGGTCAAGAGGTTCTCTAGTTATTGATCGGAAATGGTTTTCAATGTTCAGCCCCCTGTTACCTTGACCTTTGACGGAGTAACCCCAAAATCAACAGGGGTCATCTAATCTTCATGACCAATCATCCTATGAAGTTTCAATATTCTGGGTCAAGTGGTTCTCTAGTTATTGATCGGAAATGGTTTTCAATGTTCAGGCCCCTGTAACCTTGACCTTTGATGGAGTGATCCCAAAAACAATAGGGGTCGTCTACTCCAGTAGCCCTACAATCCTATGAAGTGTGAAGGTTCTAGGTCAAATAGTTCTCCAGTTATTGCTCGGAAATGAAGTGTGACGTACGGACGGACGGACGGAAGGACGGACGGACAGGGCAAAAACAATATGTCTCCTGGGGGAGACATAATTTATGCTAGAAAGGCAATAACTTTAAAGTTGGGAAGCCTGAAATGCCACTTTTAAAGCTGGCAATATAAGGTAAAGTGTACAAGATTTCGCAAATGTCCCAGTAATTTTTACCTTGAGAAATCATTCACTGTCTGATGTCCTCTGTTTTGAGCATAAAGGCAATACATTTAACGAAAACACTTTGAAACATACAGGATAAAGTGAAGAACAGTAGAGGAATATATGAAGTCTATGCAAATTCATCTGAGGTCTCATGGAAAGAAGCATGTGCCCGTTCCTTAGGACTGCTTGATGGAAAGGTATGAATTATTTAAATTTTGGTCTGTTTATAATGTTTGTCCATTTTCACTTCGCACCCGACGAATTTAAGGACTATTTGCCATCTTTTGTACGTTTTTTCCTAAATTCAAGTAGTTTTCAAGTAGTTTCTGACTGTTACAAAATTCAAGTAGTTTTCAAGGAGTAGGCATCAAATTCAAGGACTTTTCATGGCCTGTGCGAACCATGAGTAAGAAAGTTAAAATTTCATTCTTTTATACAACATACAGATTTGTCTTATTTTTACAGAAGAAATATTCTGTAAAGAAACAATCATATATTCTACTGGTAAAAGTATATTTCCCCCACCAAAAAAAAAAAGAAGAAAAAAACAAGAGCTGTCACTAATGGTGACAAATGCCCCCGCAGCACCTTGACCTTTGACCTGGTGACCCCAAAGTCAGTAGGGGTGGTGCACTCAATAAGTAATATCAGCATGTGAAGTCTGAAGGTCCTGGGTGCAGTGGTTCGCGAGTAAAGTGCCTTCATGCAAAAAGTTAGCGTTGGCCCCTGTGACCTTGACCTGGTGACCCCAAAGTCAGTAGGGGTGGTGTACTCAATAAGTACTATCAGCAGGTGAAGTTTGAAGGTCCTGGGTGCAGTGGTTCGTGAGTAAAGTGCCTTCATCCAAAAAGTTAACGTTGGCCCCAGTGACCTTGACCTTTTACCTGGTGACCCCAAGGTCGGTAGGGGTGGTGTACCCAATAAGTACTATCAGCATGTGAAGTTTGAAGGTCCTTTGTGCAGTGGTCCGCGAGTAAAGTGCCTTCATGCAAAAAGTTAACGTTGTGACGAACTAACTAACTAACAAATAACTAACGAACGGACGGACAGTTGAAAACTAATATGCCTCCCTTCGGGGGCATAAAAAGAGTAGGGTCGGGAGACAGCAAACAAAGACTTTTTTTAATGTGGCCTTACATGTGGTAAACGTTTTCTATTTTGCATTCATTCTTTACATATTGTGGTAGAATTCTGCCTCATTAACTCCATTTACTTGAGGCATCCTAGAAACAAGAGCACTGCCTTGCGTTTGCTGACACTCATCTGATTTATTGGTATAACAGAAAAAATGTCCCAAACATGATTTTCCAGAAAGGGCGATAATTCTTTCAAAAAGCAGGATGGAGTTGTTTCTTGATGTTCAGGGTCAGCTTATGATGGTGAACAACTGTTGCAAGTTTCAAAGCAAGAACTTTTGATAGTTCAGGAGAAAAGTTGACCTAAACATAAAAATTAACCAAGAAATCTGATATTTTTAAGTCCAAAAGGGGCCATAAGGCCCATAATTCTTGCAAGAATAGAGTTGTTTCTTGCTGTACATAGTCAGCTACTGATGGTGTACAAGTGTTGCAAGTTTCAAAGCAATACCTTTCATAGTTTAGGAGAAAAGCTGATATAAATATAAAACTTTACCAGGCAACGCAGACGCCGATCAAGTGATGACAATAACTCACCATTTTTTTTTAAAAAGACAGAGGAGCTAAAAATGATAACCTTTAGCCGACACACACATTCTTTAAATTATTTTTAGATTGCGCCAACATTTTCGGACAAGAAAATCAGTGTAATATCCACTAGGCATGTATATACAGGAAAATGACAACCCCCTCTAGCTACGCTACAATATTTAATATTGATAAATCTATTTTATTTACAGGAAATTAACAAAGACGGCATACCAGTCATTCTGTCTGTGGCAAGTTACAGTTCGGTAAACTACAGTCACGTCATGGAAATATTTTCTCAATTCACCAGAAACAGTCCAATGGGGACGAGCATTCGCAAGTAGTATGTAGTACATTTTAAAAATTAATGTTTTTTTTTTTTTAGATGAATACAGTTACAAAGATTATTAACTTTACACAAACATACTCATAAAAGCATATTTAAGTATTTCATATGAACTTCTGTTATAACCCCCAGCCATTACAAATGTACAAAATCACTATAAAAACAACTTGTAACTCATATGTCAATTTCTAATTAGCAAATAATCAAGGCCTTCAAGTTGTTTATCTTCTGATTTACCACGGTTCAGAGTTCAGATGCGTAGGAATTGAACCACGAGGGGTTATAGATGTCATACATAATGCATATTTATAAGCATTAACAGGAATTAAACCAACTTTTTAACTTTTTCATATTTTTACAGTTATTCAAAAACTTACTTTCGGTGAAGGACGATAACAGAACTCCTTTCCTGGCAGCATCAATAGGCACACATGGAGTTAAACAGGTACCTGCAATTTACAATTTATCTAGACATTAGACAGCAAACAAGAGCTGTCACAGAGTTATGCAACTTGTGTCATATGATGTGGGTGATAATGTTAAACAACTATTTAAAGTTTGAATCAAATCCATTCAGTAATAACAGAGGTAGAGTGAAAGTGCATCAAAACTTTAACCTGAAAATCTAAGTGAAAAGGGGGGATAATTCATGAAATATTGGTGCCAGAGTTGTGGCCCTAATGTCAGATGATGTGGATGAGCATGATGAATAAGTATTTCAAGTTTGAATCAAATCCATCAAGTAATTACAGAGATAAGTTGAAAAAAGAGAAAGTGCACCAAAACTTTAACCAAGGTGGGGACGCGAAAAGACGCCGACGCGAGTAGGATAGCTCTCCTTATACTTCGTATAGTCGAGCTAAAAATCATATGAGAACATGATTCAATGAGAAATCAAAGTTCTGGACAGCTGCATCTTTATTTTCACCACAAACATTCCGTAATCACACCGGTATGTGTCTCACTTGCGTGAAAACAAGTGAATGAAGTATTGCCATGTAATTCCAGTCCAATACTGGAAGCACCTAAATTTCTCTACTAAAGTATAGGAGTGACTATTGAGGACAATTTTGACTATTGCATAGATTGATATTGCCGAAAAACTATTGCGATACTATTCTATTGCAGGTTACTATTGCTATACTATTGCAATAGTTATCGGCCACCATGTTTTATACAGTAAAACCACCAACTGGAATGGTTACACAGTGTAAAACACGGCACTGTTCATAATTGCTGTTAATACCCATTGAGATACATGTTTGTATAACTGAAATGGACAGAAATAAATCTAACATTAAATACTTTTAACATTTTTTCTATTTCTTGCCTTCCTTGGCTTTGAAACAATAAGTATTGAATCAGCCATTTTGTTTGCGAATGTCAACATGTTTATTAACACAAAGCATCGAAAAAAAAAGAAAATGACGGATCGGACTAAAATGTACCAGCACTAAATGAAGGGTCAGTTTGCAATATCATACAAGTAGACCACTTTCTTCATGTCCATAGTACATTTTCTCACTTAAGAGTAACAGGTTACAGAGCTCCAGATAACTTTTTGGTGCAATTGGGTAGTTACCCATCACTTTTTGTCTGAATTGGGTATTGGAAATTTGAATTGGGGTAAAGATAATATCATTAACCAGCCTTTTCAGAAGTAATTGGGTATTTGCTAAAACCAATTGCGTACTTTACCAATCTCGCACTAACAATTGAGTATATTTCCTTACAATATACATGGTATATATCATTAAACAGGATTGACCGAGTACCTAAGTACTTTAATGGCGCCCTTCAATGTTTAATACAAAAATGTATTTAAAAGTGTAAGGAATATTCCATACTGTTGTTTTCAAACGGGCGTATAAAAAAGGCCATCATCTTGCAAAAAGCAGGATAGTGTTATGTTTCTTATTAAACAGCGTCCGCTTATAATGGTGAAAAACTGTTGCAATAGCTTTGATAGTTTATGAGAAAAGCTGACTTAAACATAATAGTTATATCCAGAAATCAAAGATTGCAAAAGTAAGTACAAAAGGGGCATAATTCTGTCAAAAAAAAAACACAAACAATTAGAGTTATTGGGTATGTAACCACACATGCAGATGATGATTATAAAGAAATAATTTTAATTTCAAGTCATTATCTTTTAAAGTAACAAAGATATGTCTATTAATAAAACTTTTGAAAAAATTTAACATGAAAATAATTCCAAGTAGAACTCCTTTGTGACTTTGACCTTGGGTATAATGGGCCCAGCCGCTGCATATACTATGTTTGTATGCTGGACAATGAGAACTTACAGTAACATAAGCAAAAGTAACAAAGTTATGACAGAAAAACAAAGGTTGCCAAAAAAATTTAAACCTTAAAAATAACCGAAGTATAACACCTTGGTGACCTAGACCTTGGGTATAATGGGCTCAGCCCCTATACATACTTTGTTTGCATACTGGACAATGTCTATGTGAAGTTACAGAAAGATATAAGCAATAGTAGAAAAAGAAAGGTTGCTGAAAAACTTTAACCTTAAAAATAACCTAAGTATAAGACCTTGGTGACCTTGACGTTGGGTATAATGGACTCAGCCACAAACATTGTTTGTATACCGGACAATGTTTGTGTGAAGTTAAAGTAAGATATAAGCAATAGTAACAAAGATATGACAGAAAAACAAAGGTTCAAAGTTTGTTTAACGTAATTTTGTAAACCTTCTAATTTGAAACTGAAAAAAACCCAGACAAACATGGCTGAAAAATAGTTAAAAAATGAGCGCTTTTCAGGGTATAATAATTCATGCATTTGACAGTAAAATTTGTTGTTCTATGTCTCATTCAATAGTATAGGTCTTTCTTGTTTTGGGACAAAATTGCCAGAATTTGCAATCGTAGGAAAATAGGTTTTATTTGGGTAAGACTTGGCTCATTGTCGTTTTCTCAATGCACGCCTCAGTTCCACAGCTTAGTGATGGTTTTATAACTGTTCTCAGTTGATAAATGTACAAGAGATATAAAGTTATTATAAAAATCATTAAGAAGAAGAATTCAGCCTCAGTACGAAAGAATGGAGCGAAAATCAAGAAAATTCAAGACACAAAGTAAAGTGTACGATGTTACATTCAAACCCTATGACCAGCCGTATGACTTTACCTACAAACTATTCAATGCTATGGTAGACAAGATGAGAGGGGAGTGTCAGACCAAGACAAGAGATAAAGTTCGAGTCTCTATTGATCATCCCAGTTTGAAACTTGGAATACACGTCCCATTTGACAATGCTTCAGCAGTGACGGGGGAAACTTTGCTTCAAGAAATTGAAAATGTCATGCAAAGTAATGAATATTTCAAGATTCATGATGGTCAACTGCATGCTGAAATTACTCATATTTCAATGCCCGAAGGATCTGGCAAATCCAGAAGAAATATGCATGATGGATC
>NW_026461967.1:0-69311 GCF_021730395.1 Mercenaria mercenaria | reverse complement strand
CTGAACGGTAATATAATTTATAAAATTTATAACTTCATATCCATAATTTAGATTTTAAGTTAAAGGTGTTTAGACAAGAGCCGTTATAATTGTCCCTAGCCGCGGGGCATGTCAAACAATTAGACACTAATCCAATTAATTACCATAATATACAGAAATACGAGATGTCAGCATTTTATATGCCAATGCGAAAGTGATACTTAAGGTATTAGGCCCCTAATAGTAATGTTTACAAAATGGCATTTGCTTTGTATATTTTTACAGTTAACCGTGTTTCGCACTGTGTTGCAATTTTTTAAAAACTTTTACCGTGCCGTTTTTTATGAATTTTGTGTAATTTAAGGTATTTCCTCAAGCTCAAGTAGAGACAAATTTCAAAGTGATGGCCTTTATCTAAAACGTTTGCAGAGAATTCATTATACCATTATTTTTTAGGAAAGAAACATCAAACTATTGGTAAATAATTATAAAACCTAAAATAAAACTGTCGATATCATTTTTTCTAGGGTGCCTCAAGTAAACGGATTTAATGAGACAGAATTCTAACTCCAACATTGAAAAATTAAGGTCGAATCCTGCGGGTCTGTTTTGAATTTTCCTCACTTCATTCAAAAATAACCTTGGGGCAGAAGTAAACCCTACCTACATTTCTTCCACAATATGTAATCTAAAGAATGAAGGCAAAATAGAGAACTTTTACCGCATGTAACTCAGTATTTTTAAAGATGTCTAACTCTACCCCTCCGGTTTCAGAGGTAAATTTACTTTGAATAGCAAGGAATCGCTTATCAAATGATTTTTTTTCCACTTTTGTACAATAAATGAATAACAAGTCTTGAAAGAAGTAAAATCTTACCAGAAAAAAAGGAAAATAAAGAAAAAAATATTTTGGTCCCAGTGGGGCTTGAACCTACGCCCCCTGAGAATTGCAGTCAATGTAGGTTTATGGTAGGAATTGAATACTCTTCAAAAAGGAGGTACACTATTATGGGCCTAATACCTTAATTGGATTTTATAATTACAATAACTGCAGCCGAATAATATGTTTTCATATTTTCCCATTGCTTATAAATGAAGTATATGAAAAAGAGGGAACTCGAAAAAAGAGTAAACTGCAAATGTATATTTTAAACTAAATATTACTTTCAATGTCCATGTGTTCTTTTCACACGAATATTTCTAGTAGAGTTGGAGAAAATTAGTATTTAAATTGATTAAAAATAAAATATTTTATATTTAAACATGTAGTTCAAAATAACATTTTTTTTATTTAATCTGACACTGCAATGACATCAAAAACAGAATTAGATATCTTATTTAGAGATTTGTACCTGTTTATCCTGTGACATCAGTACACGTGTACTAAGACGGGCAAAATTTTTCCAAATTAGTAAAATCAGTGATATTCAAACGTTTAGGGAAGCAAAAAGACATAAAAATAACTTAAAGATAAACTCATTGAAAGAAAAATTAACGTTTCTAGTTTACTTCAATAACTTAATAAATGTTGTGAGATAAGTATAAATATGAGAATATATCATTTAAAAACACCATGGAAAGCTTAAAATCTGTCATTTCCTACAGAATTCAATAGAACTCTGGATCAAAAATAGTTACTTATTTCAAACGCTTAGGGAAGCAAGAAGATCATATCTTATTTTATTAAATATTATATTGAAAGAAAGTGCAAATATTGCAGATTACTTCAATAACTTAATAAATACTGCCAGATAATGCTTTTGATGTCATTTGATGTGTTAAAGTTTTTTCCCTTCTATATTTCAATAGGCGTAAATTGACCGATACTTGCTAATCGATACACCCGATAAGTTGTTTTCAAGGGAGACAATTTCGCCAATAAGCCAGCAAATTGACTTAGATTTCTGGGTATGTCAAAAACTGAGATTTTCTCACTTCAAACAAATGCATTTCAAAACGATCTCAGATTAAAGACATTTCAGATTAAAGACATTTTGAAATCAACAATTCGGTCAGTTTATAATATATTTTCACAAATAATTAAATTTCCCACCACTCGCCTGCCAATTGCCGTGATACTGTCACTGTTATGAAAGCAGTATTATGTATGTACAAGCAAATTTCAAATATAACACATAGTAGACAAATAATATTCTCATGTACACTACGTTTCCTTTGTATTCAATCATATTTGTTCTTCTTAAATTTCCTTTTCACAGCAGACATTTTTCTTTCACTGTATTTTTGTAATCTCCACCACCTAGTTGCTCTCCATAATAACTGCATCGATAATATTAATAATCACAGTCTAGCCCCTACCGTATTTTCCAAAAGTGTTAGGACCAGTTATTTTCACTTTCTCAAGACTTATTTCCCGAAAAATGATTATTTTGTAAAGTGTCCCAAAAATATGGACACAATAATCATAATCCACCCAATGTTGAAAGCGAAATAAAAAGCGTAAACGATTATCGGTAATTATTCTGTTGATAAACTTAGTCATTGTCCTTGTTTTCATCATCAATTAACACCCCCCTCAAAGAGCTATGGCAGCTGAAGTGGAGATCAAAGCGGTATAGTTGCCCGAGATTGTCATGGAATTACGTCATGTTTTCGCGCCATATGACACATCACTGTTTGATCGTACCGCCTCGGTTCTTTAAATTAATCAATAAACAAGTTTCTTCTTTAATTTGTTAAAGCGAATTCAATATCCTGTATAACTGACAGGTAAATGTGTCAAACGATAATTGTGGATATCCTACCTCGGTGAGCTATTTTGCCGCACTTTTAAGACTGATTTTATTGTTGAGAAATATTGTGAGCTTATTCTCCCCTCTTCTCATAGGGCAGCATTAAGTAAATTTCGTTGTGGCGTTGCTCCTATCAGAATAGAGACAGGCAGGTACGAAAATCTGCAAGTCCGTGATCGTACATGCCCATTTTGTAATGCAGTAGAAACCGAGAGTCATGTTTTGTTGGAATGTGTTATGTACTCCGATTTACGAATAATGCTGATGCAGAAGAAAGCTATTTCTGTTGAGCAGAACTTTTTTCACTTACCAGATCTAAATAAACTAAATGTACTTTTCACCAACCATTCCTTGATCAGACTTTGTGCCAAAACCTGCCATAATATTTTAAATAGGAGAATGTTTTATATGTGTAAAAAATGTATAGTCATTATTTTAATCATGTGCTTAGAATCTAATTTTACACCATCCCAAGAAGTAGCTGCTAATCAGTTCATCTACGGTCTGACCGGGGTGATATTTGATTTTGTAAAACATTTTTTAATCGTGCATTAGCGCCCTTTTTCTTGTTTCAGTTTTTTAACCATATATTTCCAGTCTTAATTAATTTTTAAAACAACGATTAGCAGCTTCTCCTTGGTTTTATTTTGTAGATAACTGTGTAAACTTCTGAATGAATTGTATTTGTTTTGCATTGTGCATAGTCTGTTATAATTCATTAATTGAATGGCAATGTATTTCTTGTTAATGTTGTTTTCTGTTTGTGTACATATGATATGTGATCTACATTGAAGAGACTTAAAAAAAGATTAAAATAAAAACATAAATCTGTTTGCCAAAAGTCGTTTTACGCCATGTATTTAAATTGCTGACGCTTTTTCATTATTTAAGATTTTTTTATTCTGTTGTTGTTGTTTTTTGCACTTTCTAGTCAAAAGTGTGAACTTTATGCCCATAGAATGTATCATTTATTTACTCTTAGAAATAAATAAGTAATTAAGATCGCACTGTTTGAAATTTTACAAAGAACTAAATTTAAAGTTGACCGTTTTTATCCTATGGCCTTAGGCAACGTTATAGGCATAGTTGACACGTTTTCGGAATACACGAGGTAATAAACAGTCCGCTTTTAACAAAACACTTGGATTAATATATGCATAATAGAATTTTTTGGCCGATTATAAAAAAGTTATCATATCAGTTATTTATAGTAATAACGAAGGAAAATTAATCCTATAAAAATATATATAATAATAAGATTTTACCCTACAGCCAGTAATAAAAATGTTAAAATATAATCTATTTATAGTAAAAACAAAGGGAGGTAATTCTAAAAACAATGCTGCCTCATGATGGTGAACATTTGTGCCAAGTTAAATCAAAATGCCTCCATGCATGAAGAGGAAAGCTCCGGACAACGTCATTCTTGAATTTGACCTTTGATCTCCAAGTGTGTCCTTGACCTTTAAGCTAGGGTTCTGGGTGTTGCGCATGACTCGTAGTCTCATCATGGGTTACATTTATGCAGTAATATTGTAATACCTTGATGCATGACAGAGTCCTGGACCGGACAGAAAAAAAAAACATATGGACATTTGACCTCCAATTGTGATCTTGACCTTTGAGCTAGGTGTCCGGGTTTTGCACACGACACGACTTCTTATCATGGGGAACATTTGTGCCAAGTAATATTAAAATCCCTTCACGAATGGCAAAGTTATGGACCGGACAGAAAACAAACCCTGTTCATGCCAAGTTCGTGACTGCCAAGGGTGACCTTGACCTATAACCTAGGGGTCTGAAAATTGTGTATGACACATTGTCAGATTATGAGGTACATTTTTTGCCAAGTAGTATTAAAATTACTTCATGGATGGTAGATTTGTGGACCGGACAGGAGAACAGCACTGTTAACCTTTGACCTCTAATTGTGACCTTGACCTTTGAGATAGGGATCCGGGATTTGCGCATGACACGTCGCCTCATCATGGGAAACATTTGTGCCAAGTAATATTAAAATTACTTCGTAGATGGCAGAGTTATGGACCGGACAGGAGAAAAGCACTGTTGACCTTTGACCTCCAATTGTGACCTGGACCTTTAAGCTAGGGGTCTGGGTTTTGCGCATGACACGTCGCCTCATCATGGAAAACATTTGTAACAAGTAATATTAACATTACTTCATAGATGGCAGATTTATGGACCGGACAGGGAAAACGCCATGTTGACCTTTGATCTCCAATTGTGACCTTGACCTCTAAGCTAGCGGTCCGAGATTTGAGCATGACACGTCGCCTCCTCATGGAAAACATTTGTGCCAAGTAATATTAAAATTACTTTATAGATGGCAGAGTTAAGGACCGGACTGGAGAAAAACCCTGTTGACATTTGACCTCCAATTGTGACCTTGACCTTTGAGCTAGGTGTCCGGGTTTTGCACACGGCACGTCTTCTTATCATGGGGAACATTTGTGTCAGGTAATATTACAATCCCTTCGATAATGGCAAAGTTATGGACCGGACAGGAAATAAAACGTTTGACATTTTGTCCCCAATTGTGACCTTGACCTCTGAGCAAGGTGTCCGGGATTTGCGCATGACACGTTGTCTCATCATGGGAAACATTTGTGCCAAGTGATATTAAAATCCCTTGATGAATGACAGTGTTATAGACGTGACACAAAACAGACCCTGTTCATGCCAAGTTTGAGACTGCCAAGTGTGACCTTGACCTTTAACATAGGGGTCTGAAAGTTGTGCATGACACATCGTCTGATTATGAGGTACATTTTTGCCAAGTAATATAAAAATTACTTCATGGATGGCAGAGTTGTGGACCGGACAGGAGAAAACCACTGTTGACCTTTGACTGCTAATTGTGACCTTGACCTTGAGTTAGGGGTTCGGGATTTGCGCATGACACGTCGCCTTATCATGTCATTTGTGCCAAGTAATATTAAAATTACTTCATAGATGGCAGAGTTATGGACCGGACAGGAAAAAGCCCTGTTGACCTTTGATCTTCAATTGTGACCTTGACCTCTAAGCTAGCGGTCCGGGTTTGCACATGATACGTTGTCTCATCATGGGGAACAATTATGCCAAGTAATATTAAAACTACTTCATGAGTTATGGACCGGACAGGAGAAAAGCACTGTTGACCTTTGACCTCCAATTGTGACCTGGACCTTTGAGCTAGGGGTACGGGTTTTGCGCATGACACGTCGCCTCATAATGGAAAACATTTGTTCTAAGTAATATTAAAATTACTTCATAGATGGCAGATTTATGGACCGAACAGGGAAACCGCCCTGTTGACCTTTGATCTCCAATAGTGACCTTGACCTTTAAGCTAGCGGTCCGAGTTTTGCGCATGACACGTCGCCTCATCATGGAAAACATTTGTGCCAAGTAATATTAAAATTACTTTATAGATGGCAGAGTTATGGACCAGACAGGAGAAAAGCCCTGATGACATTTGACCTCCAATTGTGACCTTGACCTTTGAGCTAGGTGTCCGGGTTTTGTGCATGACACGTCGTCACATCATTGGAAACATTTCTGCCAAGTAATATTAAAATTACTTCATGGATGGCAGAGTTGTGGACCGGACAGGGAAAAAGCCCTGTTGACCTTTGATCTCCAATTGTGACCTTGACCTTTGAGCTAGGGGTCCGGGTTTTGCGCTTGACACGTCGTCTCATCATGGGAAACATTTTTGCCAAGTAATATTAAAATTACTTAATAGATGGCAGTGTTATGGACCGGACACGAAATTACGGACAGACTGACGGAAGGATGGACGGACGGACGGAATGACGGACGGTAAAGCGCATTCCTATAGTCCCCGAAACTGGTTTTCAACCAGTAAGGGACTGTAAAAAAGTTATTTTGCATTACGAATTAGACAATGGGGACGATGGAAAAGTGTCATTGAATGAATTTCCAGTTAAAACAATTTCAAATGCCCGGATGCTTGCCCTTCTCTTCCCAGTGTAAAATAAAACGGTAACAGTGTGAACGCAGTTATAACGAATGACCGGATATAATAAACACATTCAAATATCCCAATGTCACCGGATATATCGAACTTTAAAATCTTAAAGCAGATTTTTATTAGGAGTTTACGTTATCATTTTGTTTCTGCTGATGTTAGATATTTATATAATTTTAAAGCGCCGTACAACCACATGGAAATTTATGTTTTCTAGATATATAAAAGAATAGATAGCATATTAAATTATTAAGACATAATTTTATATTATATCAATGACATGTGAAAATAGACATGTTTTCCGGCATTGTAATGCATCTTGGCAAACTGACCCAGTCAAATGCCTTTGGTGTGGATTACACTATCTGTTATATATCAGTATGTAGTTATTGCTAATTTATCTAGCAACATTTCGTTGCTGTCTTTTAACAATTTGTTTTACGTATGTTAAGGTTTTATAGATATTGACATCAGCATAGACGGTATATGATTTTTCATTATTTCTTTTCACTTCAATGTTTAATAGTAGTATTACAGAATTGTAACGTTAAGATATATTTTGCGTTCTTAGCTCACCTGTCACGTAGTGACAAGATGAGCTTTCGTGGCCGCCCTTCGTCCGTCGTCGTCTGTCCACAATTTCTTGTGAACATGATAAAAACCACATTTTGCAATCAATTTTATTTAAACTTGTACACAACTTGTATTTACATAATATCTCAGTTTCTTGTGAAAACTGGCCAGATTCCTTCATGGATTCTAGAGTTATGACCCCTTAAATGGCCAAAATTTGCAATTTTTGGCTTGTGAACATGATAGAGACTACATATTGCAATTGATTTTAATCAATTTTGCACACAACTTGTACTGGCATACTATCTCGATTCCAATCGAAAACTGGTCAGATCCCATTATGAGTTCAAGAGTTATGGCCCCTTAAAGGGCCAAAATTTGCTATTTTTGGCTTGTGAACACGATATAGACAACATTTTCCAATTGACTTTAATCAGACTTGCACACAACTTTTATTGGCATATTATCTCAATTCCTTTCGAAAACTGGCCAGATCCCATTATGAGCTCAAGAGTTATCGCCCCTTAAAGGGCCAAAATTTGCTACCTTTTCTTTTTAAGCCGTTAAGAGACTTCATTTATGGCTTGATTCGATACAAACTTGCAAAATATTTTAAGCATCAATAGATCTTGGATTTCATGATGAATTCGGCAGATCCAATTATAGGTTTAGGAGTAACGGCCCTGAAAGAGCCAAAATTTGTTAATTGTACCTTGTTAACTCAATAGAAGTTCGAGTTTAACCACACTTACACACAACTTAAATCAAAATAATATCTCGGTTTCTTTTGAAAAACAGACAAAATTTGGTGATGAGTTCTAGAGTTACTGCCCCTGCCATACAGAGGTTTCATTTATGCTTTGATTTGATACCAACTTGCACAGAATGTTTATCTTGATGATCTCTGAGACAAGTTTGAACTTGGTCATTTGGGGTCAAAACCTAGGTCACCCGGTCAAATCAAAGGAAAAGCTTGTTAAACCTTAGATGCTGCATTTATGATCTTATCTTAACGAAACTTAGCCAGTATGTGTATCTTGATGATTCCTATGCCAAGTGTAAAACTGGGTTATGTGGGGGTCAAAACTAGGTCTCCCGGTCAAATGAAGGAAAAAGCTTGTTAAACACTGGATGCCACATTTATGACCCTATCTTCATGAAACTTAGTCAGAATGTTTATCTTGATGAATCCTAGACCAAGTGTGAAACTTGATCATTTGGGTTTAAACACTAGGTCACATTCTCAGATCAAAGGAAATGCTTATTACCACTTTAGAGGCCATATTTATGACCGTATTATGATAAACACGTGTAAATGTGCTTTGCTTTGTAGTTTTTGCTGTGTTCTTGTTGCGCTTTGGCGCCATCTTCTGCTGAATTACAGTTATGTAACGGCGGATATTAATCTAATATAACCAGTGGTGTTCTCAGATTCTGTACAGTACCTTTAGTTCTATGCAAATAACTGCTACTTTTCAAGTTAAATCAGAGACAGAGGACGGACTGACTTCTGAAACAATGTCTTTATAAGAAATCGCCATGGACAATATGCCCTTTGGCCGGGGATCGAACTCACGACTCCAGCGATCAGTACATATACGGACTCAACTGGTATTTGACATAAATATACATACATCTTCACAAACGACGGCAGTCACAACAAATGGTGCCAATTTGTTCTCTGTCAGGGCAGTTACAGAGAAAAAAACAGAGTGTGAGAAAGCCCTAGGACCAGAGAGAGGGGGAGAGAGAGGGGGAGAGAGAGAGAGAGAGAGAGACAAAGAGGGAGAGAGAGACAGAGAGGGAGAGAGAGAGAGAGAGAGCTTGCTATTTGACTATGATTGCTTCTAATTTATGTATGTACTACTGTACGATATCAGGTGACTGCCTCTCAACACGATTACGTGTTAACGTCTTTTGATAAGGAGACGACATGGTGTTGATTAAAGTGTCAAAGCGACTATACACAACAAGCAGCTTTTCATCGAGGAGATTGATAGAACTTACACAATGAACAATCAGTTTGTAGGTCGGTCAAATAAACTAAAATATTCTAGAATACTTTTAGCAAAATTATGAAATCCAAGGCATGGTAAATCAGATAGTTTTATTCTTTTACAAATACTTTCTATATGAAATTTGTTCGCTAACTCAGTGGGTACAGTGAATCCGCAGAGCTCGATAAAACTGGAAATTACAGTACTGATATGCCAGTGTTTAAAAAAAGAAATTTTAAAGATGATACAACAGACTATTTTCACCAGCAGTATTATAAAACGTTACAGTAAGTGAACTATTAATGTAGTTTGTAAGACCCTCTTGGAAAATGCTAGTTTAGATACGTGATTGGTATTGCCGTGGGAACACATTTCGCGCCATTTGTCGCAGATTTGATTTTATAATGCAGTGTTGGTGTGTCACGTTAAGCTTCTCTCAGTATACACTGACAGATGTCTTCGCAGTTTCTTACAACAGTTTACGCCAATGTACAACAATGCTATGCTTGTTTCAATATATAGGAAGGGATTATTTCGGAACCATGGTTATTTTAGAACAAACGTACAAATACATGACCAGAGACAGGACTAAATTGTTTTTAATACTGATACATGTATTTTAAAGTTCCCTCATTACTATGGTGATGTACCTTGTGCTTCACTTAATGTCTTGTATATTTTACAGCTTTAATTTGATTTGACAGGAGCCCGTATGTTGATGATTTCAACAATTGTAATATTAAAAGATTAGCACTATACAAGGAATATCTTTAAAAATGATGGTCGGCGAATTGTAATAAGGAAAGAAGTTTATGAATTTTTCATCTAACATTCATCTTTCATCTAACATTTTTCAAATTGCAAAACTAAACACCGCACTTTAACAATTTAAATGGCTCTCTTTTAATTTTTCGCAAAGGTTTCGTAGGGTTGCAATTTTGTTTCGTTTAACCTTAGACGAATAATTACAGCAGTAGTTTGATGAGGATTCATGAAGCGGTTCATGAGAAGAGGTCATTAAACGTGTTTATATTTTTAGCTAAATTAGTCCCTATCCCCATTTGTAACAAAATAGCAGGAAACCTTATGATATTGTTACACATCGAGTTTGATAAAAATCCATTACATTTTAGTGATTAATGCGAAGAAAGGCATATCTACTTTTAGCTATAGTGGTCCCTAATAGGGCCCAAGTTCTTATATAAATAAATTTGGAAGAGGACCTTATAATGATGCTCCAGACCAAGTATGACAAAGATCCACCAAGCTGTTCATGAGACGCTGTATAAAGCCATTTCTAGTTTTAGCTCTAGCAGCCCCTAAAAGGGATTAAATGTCCCAGCTGAACAAAGTTGGCTGCGGGCCTAATAAAGATGCTACAAATCAAGTTTGATTAGAATACATGAGAAAAAAAATCAATTAAAGGATTTTTTATTTATTATTTTTATTTATTTCTAAAATAGGCCAACTGATCCCGCTTTAACAAATGCATATTCGCTATTCATGAATCTTTGGACAATGACGTCACACCTATAAAAAGTGAAGGTCAAGCAAAACATACAATTGTAATTATTTCATTATTTCTATTTCATAAGCAAAATTTGACCGTAGTCATATCACATAGATAAACTGTATGCAGCGTACCTTCATTTCAGAGTAATGAGATTCAGTCATTATATAGCATATATATAATAAAACAGATTTCAACTGAGCTCAATATTTGCATACCATACTAAAGAAAAATATTCATATATAATAAATCAGTTAAATAATTTATAACAAATATATCAAAGCAAACAAGTACTCATTTTAATATGCAATCTGAATAAGTCACAAAAGCAAGAAACCTTTTCATATACAGACGACAATTGTAACAAGGAAAATCTTTTAAAAAGCACTTCTCTACATAAAAGACTCTTATCACACCCTTATTCATGTGATACGCAGACCGTATTCAGCTCTTTCTTTAATTTGATATATGTTGGTATTTGAACAGGTTTTTATCATATTTATTAAACTTACTTATCATTTTGAGATATATCAATATTCTTGCTAAATATACTGAGCCAAAGTTAGCTTTAAAACTGTGAACAGCGTCGTTTAGGATAAACGCTTTGTCTACATTTCACTCAACGTAGCACAATCAACAGAGTGAAAGAAATTAACACTCTCGTCCAATCAGGCAGAGTGTTGCATAAATCTTCCATTTTCATAAATAATCTATAATGCGTTATCAAGTAGTTTGATTTGCAAACTGAAGTCACGTGGCGTAGGTAAAGAAAACGAATTTAGACGGCTTCGCCGATAAAAATCCTCAGCAGGGCTACCGTTCTCATTAGTATTTGAAATCTTTTCGATAAATTTTATCACCATAATATTGAATTAATTATTAGATATGTAAATTAGTTTAGACATTTCTGCGACACGGTATGTAACTATACTCCGCAAAAGTTTTAACTCCACACCTACAATTTTGGATCTCACTAACCTTCGGGCATATTTCAACAAAAAATGGGCATTACATAGATCAAATATTTAATAAAAGTAATTCATGAAACAATTGCGTGAAAGGACAAGTTCATTGAAGCGTGGACAATTTAAACAGTACAACTACCAAAATAAAAAAAAACTCACACAATGGTAGGAAGTAAAGACATGTTATTCATTATCTTCATAACTCATATACACTATTCTTAAATGTTAAATAGCTACGGGATAAATTTATACTTGATAAAAGACATGACGAACACTAATAATGATCCATATCGAGAATAATTTTACAAATAATACAAAATGTATTAGCACATGACACAAAAAGATGGTGTAACAGTTTCTAGTGTTTCTCTCCTATACATGAAAGTCGTCGTTTACATTTTAGATAAAGGTATCCGAAAAACAGTGAACCTATTTATAAATTAATGGCATTCATTTTGAAAAATGCGGAAGAAAAGAAACAGTTTCGCATTGGCAATAACGTTTTATCTATACCTACTGAGCATGGAATACTGAGACGTATTGTGTCAAAGGTGGGATAATTTAGCCGTCAGTGGAGGTCTTAACATTTCCTTTTTCCTGTTGTTACGTATACAATACATGTATTATGATATTTATTGATTGTGCTTAGATAAATTTTATTGAACAGTTAAATGTGACATTTATACACTACACATATTTACATAGTCATTGCTTTCTATGGCTGGAGATTTGTGTCTGTGTTCGATTTTTATATTATTTTCAATAATCGGACATATATGCATTTAGCTGTTAATATTTCTGTTCGATTATCGCATAAAAATACAAAAAAAAATGTAATTATTTTCGTGTTACGTTTGTTCGATGATAAAAACAAAATGTATTTGAATATCGCACAGATTTTCTTTGGAACTACTAGTATATGTCCAAATAATCGAAGACATATTTGGTATAAACTTCTAAATGTGTGTCCAATAATCGAAGACTTATCTTATGCGTGTATGTTATGTTTTCGATAATCGAAGATATATTTGATACATTACTGTATATATGTGGAAAATGATCGAAGACATATTTGGTACAAACTAAATGTGTGTCCAATAATCTAACACTTTTATAATGCATGCTACTTTATATGTTAGATTATTGAGCACATTTAGCGGTATGTATTAAATAAGTCTTTGATTATTGAACATATATTTAGTAGGTTTTACTAAATATGTCTTCGAATATCGAACACATGTAGCAGTATGTATCAAATATATCTTCGATTATCGAACACAAATAGATCTAGTAGCATGCACCTTTGTTATTTGCAGATGTTATTCCGAGGCCCGTTGTTGTGAACTTAAGAACATTTGAAGAGTAGGAAATTCGAAATTGGAAATTGCTTTATGTTTAATGAATAGAAAGGAAAAGCTATATTTGCCATGTCAATTTCACATGTTTGTCAAGCATTCAAAGAACAACTAACAACATAAAAATGATTGGGTCACAAATGATGATATAGATATATGCTCAATGAGTGCTTAAAACATAGACAAAGGGCCATAGGTATTGAACAATATATCGAATTCAATTTAATAAATTCAACACATGGAAAATTTTCAAAACCTAACTAATCTTCCCAAAAGTGAACGACAATTAATGCACACGCGAATTGATGTATACTAAAAATACTGTGGTGACCATATATATAGCAAAATAATGGAAACTTACATTTTATAAGACGAGCATGTGCAAACAGGAAAAAAAAAATAGTAGACTCGGTTTGATCAGTCTGTTTATAAGAGGTAATGAAGCGCGCAACATCCTGCATGCCCTCCACCGCCTCCCTCAATACACACTCACCATCGCCCTTTGCTTAAGCGGAGCTCTGTTATACACAAGGTTAAGTGGACTGTATGGTCCCAAAGTGTGCATTTACAGAAACTGACCAAAACAGAAAGGAATAGAAATAAAAGAATTGGATTTAAAATGCAGTTAAAGAAATATTATAATGGAACCGGAATTTTTATACTACATTATATAGGTGATTTTTCCACGTAGTATCGTATAGATTATTCTACTGGGGAATGCAACGTTAGATACAAAAGAGCATTAAGTCTGGTAATGGTGTATGTGAATTTTAAAATGTTAAAAATACAAGGGCAAAGTCGTCTCACCAAATACAAAATTAATTCGCATCATCATGAGTAGCTAGATACAGAAACACAAATAATTGTTGCTTCAAATTCTTTCGGACAGACAAGTTCAAGCAAAAGTATTACACAACAACACTTCCATTTTAGGCGGGTGGAGGTATCAATGTTTTCCGTATTCCTATCAACAAATTGTCCATTTAAATAACTAGGGAAAATATTTTGCGTTGTATATTACAAACTCATATATTTCGATTACATTTTCCTGCCAGAAATCTATGTTTATTGCTTTTAATCAATACATGTATTTTCAATAACCTCCTTTAAACGAGAAAATATTTTTGAAAAGTTACAAATGTCTTTTATTTGCAATCGAATTTCCCTTTTCCCCTTCGTATGAAAAAAGTAAATGATCAGTAATAACATTGTTTCAAATATGCAAAAAATATTAGGGTCATCGTGCTGTCCCTCTCGCCTCAGTTACACGCAATGACAAGACTTTACGATGACACGATGATGATGACATGACATTCCTTAAATTGTGCACAATCTTTTAAATCTATAAATATGTAGAACTATTACTCAACCGGAACTGAAGTAAAATGTTACAAGTAGATACACACTAAACTGGCAAATATTTAAATCAACAAGAGGGTCATGATGACCTAATATCACTCCACTGTTAAATAGGGTCATTAATGTGGCATCTAAAGTGTTAACAAGCTCTCCCTTGGATCTGAGCAGGTGGCCTAGTTTTTGACCCCACGAGTCCGAATTGCATCATATTTTATGAATAAAAAGTAAAATTTACTAGTTTATTTTATCGTGTTCACAAGGCTAAAAAATAACAAATTTTGGCTCTTTCAGTCAGGGCCTGTAACTCCGGAACCTATGACTAAATTTGAGGGATTCATCATGAAGTCCGAGATATATTGTTGTTAAAGATATTTTGCAAGTTTGTATCAGATCATGTCAAAAAAGACGACTTCTTAACGGCTTTATATGGCTGAAAAAAAAATAGCAAATTTTGGCCATTTAAGGGGTCGTAACTCTGGAACCCATAATGGGATTTGGTGACTTTTTGAAGAAAAAAAACACGAGATATTATGCCAATACAAGTTTTATGCAAGTTTGATTAAAATCGATTGCAAAATCATTCACAAAAAAGACAGATATCAAACAGGGAATGCCACGTACAAAACACGCAGCCTCCACAAAACGAAACACACAGCACGTAGACGTTCACACACACACACACACACACACACGAGCACACACACACACACACACACACTCGCGCACAGGACAAAATGAACAAACAAAGGGGCACAGTGGGCACCGCCTTGGAACGGTCAGTAGCAAAAACACCTCTGGGGAGCTTAAGCCGGGTTATGGTTACCCCACCATGTTCCAGTGATACGGGACAGTGTAAATAAAAGTAATCCCCGCCAGGTAAATCTCTAACACACGTAATGGAAAGAAAAAGGCATGGCATGTTAAACACAAACATGATCGTGTATAAATATATAAAAAGCAAACCTTAAGAACCAAAAACGTATGTTTTCAATGTGTTTTCAGAAGACCAAAATAGCGAATTTTGGCCATTTAAGGGACCATCCCTTGATGGGACCTGGCCATTTTTTGAAAGCAACCGAAATATTATGCCAATGCAAGTGTGTAAATTTAAGTAAAATTGATTGCAAAACGTGGCTTCGATCGTGTTCACAGGAAATTGTGGACGGACTGACGGACGAACGACGAATGAAATGCGGTCAGAAAAGCTTACCTTGACGCAACCCGACAGGTCAGCTTAAAAGGAAATGAAACAAAATTAAAAGCCACTAAGTTTAATTTAGTTAGAAACAATTGACATAAATGCACAGAAAATTATGAGTACATGTTTTATAAATGAAGATGAACAGTATACACCAGTGCAGTGATATTGTGGTTGGATGTGGAATGCACAAATGAGGAAAGATAAAAACGAACAGCCATAACAACATCTCTCCACCTGAGGCTATATAAACACCTATTGCATGACACCAGGCTAAACTCCTAACATGGCACGCTTAGACGGACTGCATATAGAGGTTCAAACCTCCATCACTTATTATTTCAAAAATACTATACACTACCCGATGAGGCTACAATATCCATAGATCAATAGAATAAACAAAAGGATCATGGTGACCCTGGATCGCTCTCTTGAGTAATTGGGCCCATAACCTCTAGAGTGTTAACATGTTTTACCTTTGATTTGACTAGTTAAAATTCCATATGACCAATATTAAAACAAGGCATAGAAATCATTAAAATAAACAGTCTGGCCAAGTTGTATGAAGAGATGACATCTACAATATTAACAAGTTTTTCATGATAGTTGAGCCCATGACCTATATTTTAACTCTATATGATGCAGATTCGAACATGTCTTAGGTATCATCAAGATAAACAATATGATCAACTTTTATGAAGATAGGATCATTATTTGGCCTATTGAATGTTAACAAGCGTTCCTTTGATTTGAGTGGGTGACCTAGTTTCTGACCTCTCATGACCAAGTTTCAAACCTTGCCTAGTGATCATCAAGAAAAATATTCTGACCTGATTCAAATGTGTCTTTGGAATCATCAAGATAAACATTCTGGCCAAGTTTGAAGAAAGTAGGTTCAGAAATTTGGCCTCCAAGATTTTCCTTTGATTTGAGCGGGTTACTTTGTTTTTAACCACACATGACCCAGTCTTGGCCTAGGAAATTATCATGATAAACACTTTGATTACGCTTCATGAAGATAGAGTCATAAATGTGGCCTCTATAGTGTTAACAACATTTCCCTTTGATTAGACCTGGTGACCTAGGTTTTCAACCCACATGATCAAGTTTCATATTTGATGCCTAAAGATCATCAAAATTAATATTCTGTGCAAGTTTGCTTCAAATCAAAGCATAAATGAAACCTCTTATGGATGAAAGGGCCAAAGTAGAAAATTTTGCTCCTTTTAGGAACCCATGGTTTACTCTAGCCGGTTTTGGAAAAGAACCGTGATCTTATTATGACTTACGTTGTGTGGAAGTATGATTACAAATGAATGTAAAATTTACATATTTTGGCTCTTTCAGGGGCCGTTACCCCGTTACCTATGATTAGATCTGATAGGTCCATCACTTAATCCAAGATCTATTGTTATTAAAGATATTTTACAAGTTTGTTTCAAATCAAACCATAGATAAAGTCTGCACATGTATATGGATACATATCAAATTTTGGCACTTTTAGGGGCCATACATGGGATCTGGCCAGTTTAAGAAACCAAGATATTATGCCAGAACAAGTTGTGTGCAAGCTTGATTAAATTTCAATCATAAGTGAAACTGCTATTGTGCAGACAAGTCCAACATAGCCAATGTCTGGCCTTTATAGGGACCGTGACTCTAGAACCCAAAGTGAAGTATGGCTAATTCAAGAAAAGACCAGAGATTTTATGGTGATAAAAAGTGTGTGCAAGTTTGGTAAAAATCAAATCACAAATGAAACCTTTCTTGTGCAGACAAAACCAAAATAGCAAATGTTTGCCCTTTCAGGGACCGTATTAAACTCGGAACCCATAGTGGGATATGGATGGTTCAAGAAAAAAATCAAGATCTTATAGTAATGTACAAGTTTGGTTAAAACCGAATTATAAAAAGAAACTGCTATCATGTTGTAGTGTTATAATTGTGGTTTTCTACATTAACCACCACATTATTTTCACTGCACCATTTTTGGAATGCATATGGACTATTTTGCAGATTTAAAGAGAATTCCGGTAGTTTTTATGCGCATCTTTCTGCGCAGCCGACACTTTCTGTGGAAAAATGAAGTGATGTCAACATTTGTTGAACCATATGACAGACAATCTTAAATATGAGGATTCTTAAATGAAATAATATTTTTAATATATTTTTTTTAGTAATCAAATATTGATACTGGTTTATGTTGTATTGACATGAATCATGCCTGACATTCATCTTGCCATTTTTGTGGCTGTATTTTGACAGCGCATTTTAGTACAAAGACAGTGTTGTTTATATAATGTTAGACAATTAACTTTGTATTGATACAAAATGTAAGATGATATCCCCTTTCATTTTATTTAGCATTCAGTTATAGAAAGAATTAAGAATTTGAAACTTTTTTTAACTTCTAGCAAATATACATGTAATCAATGTGGTCAGGTTCGCGTCAAATTAAAAAAAAATTCTTTACTATGAGTATTTCCCATTAAAAAAATATCACAAAAGTGAATATGAAACTAGTGTGTGATTTCAAAACAATATTGTTTGTATTTGTTCATTGTTTTCAGCACACATTTTCTTACCACGTATGTGAATTTGAAAAAAGAATCTATGAAAGAAAACACTATAGGAATTCTCCTTAAAACAGAGCCTTGGGGAACCCTAACCCGTTCGCTTAGCTCAGAAGGTACAGCGCTGGTCTACGAATTGCGGGGTCGTGAGTTCTATCATTGGGGGCGTATGTTCTCTTTGACTATCTAATAAACGACATTGTGTCTGAAATCATTAGTCCTCCACCTCTGATTTATGTGTAGAAATTGACAGTTACTTGCGGAGAACAGGTTTGAACTGGTACAGAATCAAGGAACACTAATTAGGTTAACTGCCCGACGTTATATGACTGAAATACTCTTAAAACGGCGTTAAACCCAAAATAAACAAACTTGAGGAACCCCTGCTTGAACTAAGTTGTCATTTGACATTCATTGTTAGCAAATAAACATCGAAACCATTCATTGTTCCTTCTCTTGAGAAGAAGGAATACTTAAAACTGATAAGTCACACTTGACTGAGCAATGAACCTTGAAAGCTGTTGTCATTAAAAGCTGGCCAATCAAACTATGTGACCTTAAAAATAACCTCCTAGTTGAGGCAATTTTCCGGCTTAACGCGCTCCGCGGATTACATATTACTAATCCCGAGGATGGAAAAGTGGCTTTGTTGAAACATGCCAAACATCTTATTTATCACATCGGTTAACATAGGTCGTTACCTTCGAATTCATGGTCAATATGTGAAAACAATTTCACGTCTCGAATGGTACACTACATGTGGACATAGACTGACCAAATCAGTGTGTATAGCCAGGGTTTTTAAATTGCTGTATGTACTCAACTGGAAGTGATAATGGATTAACTTTGTTGTTGGATTTAACAAATTGTATTAGCGTAAATTTTTTGGAAATAGTGGAATTGCCATTTTTAGGCAGTAGAATACAACATAATTCTTTTTGAAAATTTTAGTTTTTTTATTTTGGTATAGAAATAAACGTAACCTTGGTGTAAAATCTAATAACCCCGAGGCGCTTAAACGGGGCATTACCGAATGTAAAGAAGGTAGAATTGTCTTGTCATTGTGTCCGATCTTTGGGTTCCACATAGTGAAGACCAATACTTAAAATAGAAAAACGAAAATGTTGCAGGCTCGGTTTGATTGAGCCTGTTCATGGACGGTAGTGGAAATGCATGCTACCGTCCACGCCCTCTAGCCCCAGGTTGAGCAGAACTCAACATTTACACATGCTAGAAGTACAAAAAGCAATTTAGAGACATCTACAGATGTATTCAAACGGCGGAGAACAAGGAACCTTCAATGATACACGGGTTGTGGCGTGTAATTCCATGAAAAGCGGCGTTTGGTCCCCAGATAAAGTAATGGGTTTGCCCTAAACGAGAAAACAATGGGCAGAACGAAACAAACTGGAATTTAGAAAGGGGATCTGGGGTTATGGAGCCTGCATATCACAGGAACTGTCAAAAGTCAAAATTAAAAAGCAGGCACCATATCCAAGGGGTGATTGTACAATACCCAAGGCTATGAAAGCAAGCATTGGAACCACCCAGGCCGAAATGGTCATGCTAAGAAACTAAACAGTACCAATAACAAGACATAAAAGTCGTGCTGAACGATTTGAGAAGATCGAAATATAACGGCCCTGATTGAATGTACGGGGAGACTTTTACGGCCGCCACACGGCACAAACAACGCTGCTGTGATAATAAAATAGAAAAAGTAGAAATTGCAAACAAACATTGCAACCAAAATTTTACGAGATGATTACTATATATTTATACAGATGCTATGCTTTAACTTGTACACATAAGATTTGACAAGAAGACTTGGTAGCAATGAGTTATGACTAGTATGATAATTATCTATTTTTCCAAGTAGAATTTTATTAATTACCTTCTAAGATAAAAAATATAGTACAAATTGTCTGTGAGCCAACTACCTATAGATGTGTTTACCTAGCGCCGTTTGGCAGAAATGGTTTTGTCTTAAACCAGACTGTGATTTGTATCAATTTATAATTGTTGAGATAAGCGAATAAGTGTTATAGTGTTACATAATTACACATGCTGAACAGACGTTGAAAAAATATGGTAAAACATTATTTAATCAAAAATGAAACTTGATATGATATAATGGTTAAAAATAAAACTATGTTCGTACAAACACTAAAACACAGGGAATTAACAGACACTTGGAATAAACAGGAACAGAGAAGACAGGTGTTGTTTTAAAAAAATGACTGAAGTTAGACTTAAGGTATGTTAAAATATTTGCTACATTGTATAGATAAACAAAATAAATTTGGTCAATAAAACTTCGATGTAAAAGGAAGTTTTGAAATATTTTTGACATAAGAACTAAAGCATTGTTATAGAGATTTACCCTAAGCCTTCTTTACGCAAGGGAAGCAATCTAATTATATAGTGAAATTGTTGAGTGAACACCGTTTCTTAATCCTAATCCTGCCCATGTTATATCAGTGCAAAGGAGAAGTAACTTATCTATGATAAATGCCATGTATAATTACACAGTTATGCATCTAACAGTCTTGAAATTGATTTCTCCGATTTTCTCATATTTCTAGATATTTTTCCCATACTTTGACGCATATGTATGGGTAATTGAGATTGTTCTCTTTCCAGCAGTAGCCTTTTCAACATATTTCACCTTGTGAAATTCTGTGGGTTTTGACTTTTTAAAAAAAAATCGTCTGTTTGTTGACAAATTTCACCACAAAAAAAATGTCCTACTTTCCCCAGGGCAATCAATTATTTGATCTTTACATAGTTTTGTATTCAGGTTGCTAATTCATGTGGCAAATTTGCATGCTTTTTTCATGGTTAGAGGTAAAAAGTGGGTAGTTTGGATGAGGTACTAGGTCAATTGTCACCTAAGCCTATCATAAAGTCTTTGCGGAGTTGTCTTCATATTTTCCAAATATTTCATCCGGGATCATTTTTTCAGCTAAAATAACTCTTTTTCAGGAAATGATATTTTAATAATTTTTTCAGTCCTTGTATTCTGGTGCAGTTAACTTCACATACATATAATATAGATAGCTCCTACTTGAAGTTTGTATTTTCAGTTACAATGCCTAATTGTTAATTTTTAAAATTTGATTTTTAAATTTTTAAAGCCAATGAAATACAGTTTTATTAGACAGTTCTTTTCACACAACAATTGTTTTTATTTTAGTATCTTAATAAGCTATGATCATCATCAAACAGCATTTCACCCTGAATTAAAACCAGGACAAAATTGTATTTTCTCCGTTATCAATACTATGTCTACAATTTTAGTCTAGTTCAAACTTTTTAAACAGTTATGAACTGAATTTAAAATAAAAAGAACACTGCAATCTGATTGCTTCTGACTCGTCAAATGGTTATCTTTACCGCATGTTTTGTGTTCAACCATTTTACATATGGTCACTACGTTTCCCTCAAAGGTTGTGTCGGAACAGACGAACTGTTTTGTATTTGTTTTAACACCTTTTTTTATTGAAGTCATGTAACTGTTGCTATTTAATCTAACAAGTGTTACTATATTCTTTACCTGTACAAACGCACCGCGCCCCGGAATCGAACTCAATACTTTGCGATGTGTAGATCAACTTTACCCATATTGAGCTAAGCGGGTGGGTTAGGAACAGGCGGATGATTAGGCAGTTTTAAAATCCATCCGGGATATTATCAGAGCTGTTTAGATATCTGTCTTCTTGCCTGTTTTGTCGGGCCCTTTTAAGGGTGTTTTCCTTGATACTCTGTCGTCTGCAAAGAGTAAACCCGTTTTGGTTCCAAAAGTTAACTTTTTATATAAATTTGAAAGAGCTTTCTTGTGTTTTACATGCTATGCCTATTGTTGCCATTACGTGTGTTGGGGATTCACATGGCGTGTATAATTATTGTTACACTGTCATGTGTCTTTGGGACATGCTGCGAATAACAGTGAGGTAAGATGCGCACCATAAGCGGGTTTTAAGCTATTCATTGATGGTTTTGCCGATGATCATTCCAATGCGGTGCCCAACTGTGTCGTTATCTCTTCGTGTGTTTGCTTTGAAAGTGCTCGTGCATGTGTGTGCACGCGCGTATCTGGACCCGCCGGCTCTTGGTTCGGTTTTGGGGAGGCTGTGCTTTTGGAACGTGACTTTACCTTTTGGATATTCGACCTTGTTTTTCAAATCAAACCGTTCTTAAAGTCCACTGCAAAGGAGATGCTTCTGTTCCTTTGGGCTCAACGTAATTATCTCATTACAAAATGCCTTCTACCAAGAGATTGAATACATGCATCCTTGCTCCATCAGGTTTCTTTTTTTATATATTTTAACATAAGCATTTCTGTGTTTTTGTATTGTGCCTTTTACATTTCTGTAAAGGATACACCTTCTTGACACATCGTTAATTTACAATGTATGTTGTGTGGATTGAGATTAAAGCTGTATGCACACTCATCCAATAGAAACTTCGTGGTGAAGTTTTGCTACTAATTTCAAATTTCAAGCCGATTAGATGTTGTGAATTTTTCTTTGAATTTTACAGTAAGAATAGTAAACAATTTAGCAGTATGATAAAAAGGATAATCCGTGTTTATCTTTGTAACAAAAATGATGCAGGAGGAAGTGATACATGTATGTTATATACCTCGTATGCTGCTATTGAACTATTTTCTAGATATACCAAAGTTTCTTCATCATCTCATGTCCATTCATTTTTTTTTTGCAGTTACAGGTATATGAAGAAAAAAAAGAAACATATCTCTGTTAGAAACTTTTTATAGACGCACGCAATAGATGCGTTCTTAAATCGTAATGTGAATCCTCTATACTTCAAAAGTCTTGAAATAACAAAGTAAATATTTGCTCTGTTTGTTGAAAGCCATAAATATAACATGATAAAACTACAGGTATTTTATGGCTTTGGAGTGTTGATCATAATGTTAACAAGATCTGTCTAAGGACAGCAACACGCTCAACTATTTAACAACCTTGTCAGCTGTATAACTTTTTAAAATTGCAAAACAGGGTAGCGTTACAGAACCTGTACAATGCATATAAGCTAATGACGACAGACAAGTGTTTGTGAAGATTCAATACTTTCCTATTAGTAGGTATCACCTTTCATACAACACCGTAAACAGAATCATCTAAGTCAAAAAGGGGCATAGTTGTGTAAAAATGCGAAGTAGTGATAAGGAACCCGTGCACTGCATGTCAGATCATTACAGTAAACAAGTGTGTGAAGTTTCAATCAATTTCAATTAGTGAGTTCTATAGAAATACCAGATTACAAAACCTTAACCAAAAACTGCTTAGTCGAAAACATGGTCTAATTTTGTAAAAATGCATAGTAGTTTTATGGAACCTGTGCACTGTATGTTAGATCATCACAGTAAACAAGTGTGTGAATGTTCCATCCATTCCCATAAGTGGGTACTGAGATATCAGGTTACATACAAAACCTTAACAAAAAATTCTAAAACGAAAAAGGGGCATTATTTTGTAAAAAAGTAAAATAGGTTATGGAACCTGTGCAGTGTAAGTCAATTTATCACAGTAAATCAGTGTGTAAAGTTTCAATCCATTCTCACAAGTAGTTTCTTAGATACCAGCTTTCGCACAAAATTTAACTAAATCGGGACGCGGATGCGGATGCGGATTCGGACGCCGCCGCATGGATGAGTCTTATGACTACGTATTCTTTGAATAGTCGAACTAACACTAATGACACTTTGAAAATACCCGCTTTCGAGCATGCACGACGTTATTGTAACAATCATGTAGGGGTCAGCTGTTCAAAGCTTAGTTTAAAAAAAAAAGATGTTTAACACGACTGATAAGTTCAAAACGGACATTCGTTTTACCATGTATAAAAGCCGAATTGATAAACATCATAACAAAGTCTTAACTACATTGAAAATTTGCTAAAATTAAAGACATACTTATCCTGCACACATACACAGTCTACATGTGCATGTAGTTATAAATCTGTTCGGCAATACGTGAAATGGTGTAGTTATAATAAAAGATCACAAATATCCGCTTAGACGATTGTATACAGCTGATTAAATTTTAGTTCTTATCTCAAAAATATTTCAAAACTTCCTTTTACATTGAAAACAAAATTTCTCCTCATAATTGTCTCATTTGGACATAATTGACGTTCATCTTGATATTTGCTTACACTTGTATTTACCTTAATAATTATAATAATAATAATAATAATAATGATAGTAACTTAATTCACAAGTCTTGTAAATCTAAACATTCAATACAAAGACTTTTATTTTAATCAATCATTGATAGGTAAAATACGCGATAAGATGAAACTATTCTGAACTCAAAATAATGTTTAATCTAGTTGCATGCACATATTGTTGAACTAGCTCAGTGGTAGAGCGTCCGCTTTGAATGCTATGGATCGCGGGCTCGACCCCTGACTCGTGTTATGCAAAAGACGGTGAAAGGTGAAAACAGGTGCTGGTGCCTGCCTTTCCTGGCACTCAGTATTGAATGGGTTGAACCGGGATGTAAAAAAAAGACTCAGGAAAGTATCTGTTACTGGATACATAACGTGGCACAAGAGCTTTTTAGCTCCTGATTTCCTTTAACTTTACCCTTAAATAATATATGTACTCGTAGTTATTATTAAAAAATAAATTGAATATCTCACCAATAAGTAAAACAGTGTAGCTATAATAAGACATTCCTTACACAATATAATATGCAGCATAACCAGTTCCCTGTTTCAACTCGACATTCATCCCAAGATACTTGCTCATGCTGGATGACTCATGCATTTGGGATAAAAGTACATGTTACCACTATATGACAATAATAATAATAATAAGTTAATAGCAATTTCATTTAGCGAATGATCTAATCCTTAACAACAAAATAATGATTTTAGGAATATGTAAAATGTACGGTAATATTATAAAACAGAAATCAAAATAATGTTTTATCCTAGTTGCATGCAAATCTAGTTTAAAAAAATATGCAGTTATTTTTGACAATAATCTAAACTCTAGGCAAAATCGTAAGTGAAAAGATTTTTGCAAGTGGTAGGAATAAAATTCGTTTATTATCCGCTCTATTTATTTTGCTGTTGTAAAGGCGCAAGAGATTTATGGATAGAAATCGATATAGCCATGCGGTTTGACTATATATAAATCTTTGCAGTTTATGAACGGAAAAAAAGGAGAAAAACAATGCATTTATACAGTGTTATATCTCTGAATTATTTTTTTATATTTATTAACAGAAAAAAGCAACTGTAAGTGAACATCAAATAAGACAGTTTAAGAGCGTTCTAGCCTGCAATATTTGTAAATGAAAACAATAGAGATTTTACCTAAAAATTCAAATTCGACTTTACAGGGAATTTTAGCTATTTAGCTAAGTGTACCAATTTACTAAATATGTTTATATTTTCCTCTTCTTGTAAAACGGAAATAATCAATATTCCAAAACTAACCAGCTTACGAATAACAATGAGCACATTGAAAATATATCATCACATGGACATTGCAGATGTCATTATGGATCCATTTCCTTACATTTAAAATGTTTAGATTACATTTGATGACAGTTGCCCTTTGTTACAAATATGTGACGTAAGTCTTAACATTTTTTACAGTTTATCATTGTATGATAAACAAAAATTTACATGTTATAATAAAATTTGTGTAAACGGAGTTATCCTCGGTGAAAGCAAAACAGTACCTTTAGTGAAAATGCTAAAACTTAAATATCTGCAGTAATGATTCTTAAAGTCGTAAATCTTCTTGAATGAAATTTCTGCATTAAATTTTAATGTACTACTAAACTTTCTACCAGGGCCTTAGCACGATATGAAATAACTGTAAAGAGTAAGTCATGAGAAAAGTGTGTATGTTTTATACCGATGACAAAGAGGTTCGGCAAATGCAGGTCATATTTGTCTGCGTGCTCGGTTGTTGAGAAAAGTGCATATTTAGGTATTCTTTCATTTTTGGCCACTGTTTTTATGTTGGCTTCAGTTAATTGGTCATTTCAGAATTGCTCCCATTAGATCCTCTCTAAAAACGATCTTGTTATAGCATATGTAAACACTGTGTTAACATGCATGTAATCGCATTAATGTAGAATTATAAAATAGTAGCCTTTCTTGAAAGGTTTACAAAAAAATGGAACTAGCGTGATTCAAGCTGTAATCTTGACCCAAGCGGGTCCCATCTACAACAATATAAACGCACGTTGTCTACGTGCATACAATTCCTTTTTGATCCTAAACAAATTATTAGGCATCAATGTAATCTATTCTACAGAGCGAGGAACGTAAGATTTATATTTATATTGGTAATCTTTCAGGTCGAAAATCCCAAAACCGGTATCAGTCGATTTTCTATGATTTGTTATATTCACACGTATACAACATAGATAACGTTGCGCAGGGCAGTCTTAAAAGACAAATCAGTAAAGTAAAGTGTCGTTTATATAAAATATTCAAGTTCTTTTTTTCACATTGTAATTTGTATTTTTTATTTTGCCAGGTTCTAGATTTCGTGTACTTTCCAACGTTGCAGATGCTAATGTCTAGATGCGTATAACAGGAAATTATTACGGTATTATTACGGTAAGTTTTCAAGTACCCTGTGAAAGCCTTTAATAACTTGTTTGATCAAAATCAATTGATATAAATTGAAAAAAAGATCAATTTTGTCAAAATTTTTGTGTAATATGTATATGATGGTTTTGGGAAAAAATCAATACTACCAGCCAAATGTTTAAATAATCTATGATCCTATTTGTCTTAAACTTATACTATCCTATAGTACTTACAAGTCAAATGGTTTATCGCGGCCAGAAATTTGTACAAACGTTAAAAAAAATAAGAAGTTGCGAAATTATCATTTGTGCAGGAAAGAAGCGTTTACCATAATGTCCAGTACTGGACAGGTGTAGTGACCATGCACGGACACAGCCAATTTTCTCAGAGGGGGTCCGATCCCCTGCCCCCACCCTGGAAATTTTGAATTTAATGTTTTTTCAGGCAAGGGTGGAAAAAAAGTGGTAGACAATGAAAGCAGTAACATTTTTATTAAAAAAAATATCAACACTGAGACAAACATTTCCAACATCTTTGGACGGTTCTTTGGACGGTTCAAAAATCCCATGTTAAACATACGATAAAGCCCGAAACGCGTGAAAATGTTCCGAATGTAAATCGGGTGAAGTAGGCGCTCTATGTATAGAGTTAGATTATGCGTCTAGATACTGTACCAGAGGGGTCGGTCAATTGTGGGTTATTGATTAAACTGAGTCTACTTACTTATTACTTGAGGATGAAAAAAACGTGTTTTTTAAATGTTGCTCTTAAACAAGGGTGGCGGTTGAACTACTAAAAGTACAACAACAGTTAATTCACAACAAATCGTACGGTATGTTTTATAATCAGTAGAAGCTAGTCGTATTTACGCTTATGATACCTGTTTCACCCATAAGTAAAGAATTCACAGGTCCATCATGAAATATTTTCCCCAGCGCGCATATACTTCACCTATTCAATATGATATGGCCATTTCCGTTGATAGCAGAGCTACCGATGCCGACAGAGTCGAATTACGGGTAGACGTGTGAAAAAGAAAATAAATATCGTGTATAGTATCGATTTGAAAATTCGTGGTACTTTTTGGAATCCGTGCTGTCCTGGTTTCTTCAAGTACACTTTGCGGATGGTAATTATCGGAGTCAGTAAACGCATGCTGTTTACGAATGACAAAAGCGTCTCGCTTACTGCTTTGAACATTGAAAAAATGTAAATGAGCGTTTGAAAATAAGAAATTAGAGCTACATATATTTTCTACGTAGAAAAAAAAATAAAATACAATATTTTCAATGTGAAACGACTTTCGTCACGCTGCACCGTAACTAAAATTTATTATATATACTTATGTTTGTCATAGTTCCACTGTGGCCTAATGGTTGGCGTGTTCGCTTTGCAATCCAAAGATCGGGAGTCCGATCCTCGCCAGAAATAGACATTTTTTATTTCTTTTTTTATTTCACTAGTTTTTCATAGAATTTATCATGAATTTTGAAAATATTGTAACAAAAGTCATTCATGTGAAAATTTAACAAGCGTTTTGTTTTGATGTCAGGTTCCAATGTACTGCCTGTACAATAGATATAACTTTTAAAAGAAGTTTTAGGGTCAAAATTAACAGGCATTGAACTCTGAAAAGCACATATTGCTATTCTCCCCTTTCACATATATTTCATCCACTGTCTTGAAAATCACTGACTAGAGTTTAACACTAGAAAAATAACTCTTGGCTATACAAAATGATGAGAATTATCAATAAACATCAAAAAGGTTCCTTCTACCATCCCAACTCAATAGAGCTAAAAGATTAACCTAAAAAAGCCATATACTTAGGAGTTCATTTATCAAAATTAAACAGGGGTTTTCTCTGAGTAAAATTCTGATCATTAATTTTTAAAAATGGCTTGTCTTTTGAATTCAAAATAAGCTTTGTACATTTGTACATGTAAATGATTGTAAAAAAAGGAATTACACTAGTCTTTGTCTACGCTCCCAGGAATACGTAAATTCTGATCTCTATAAACTTTGATATTGGAACATGAACTATTTACATTAAGTCCTCATTTCCAAACATTCACACGAAAAGAGACACAATTTCTTAGGCTATAGGCCTAATGCGATTCTGTTAGGTTAAAAAATTTCGCAGTCCAAGCTTTTCAATTTGAAGCAGTTATCATTTGTGACTGGTTTCTATGATAATAATTTATGTAAAATTGTTGATGCAGAACGTTTTAATATGAATAACAGAAATTTTTCAAATACGTTTTTCTCTTCATCTTGGTGAAGTTGTAAATCTATACCGAACGTTCTTTTGTTTAGAATATAATTATTATCGAGTCTTCACAGTCAAGATTTAATCTTAATGCAGTCTAAGACAAAACAAACTTATATTGCATTCAGAAATCATGAATTAATTATCATTAATACAAATAATAGTAATAGATCTAATAGAACATAAACTGCCTAAAACGGATCCATAATTTCAGATATTTGCAGCCACTGCAATAACACTACTCCTTTAATTTTTATGGGGCACTGGTGATTTTTCAAGGGAGCTCTGCCTTTAGGTAGCACCTAATTTCATATTATGTTGGAAAGATTTGTATAAAGGCGGGATTTTCCTAATTTGCATAATACTAATTATTATAAATGGTTAATATTTACGCGAGGATTAAAATTAGTGATGCGAGGGGCCTCGCGAATGTAGTGAAAATTAACCCTTTCGAACATTTCTGATTTTAAAGGACATATTTTGACCTGTACATATATGCCTTTAATAAAATGCGAGAAATTTATTAAGCAAAAAATACATTATTATACAACTTGTTTCTTTAAGATGGTTATTCAAGTTGGATAAACCGGAAGTGATGGCGTACGTAATTTATCCGCAAAACGTAGATTAAAGCCTGGATTCGGCATACGGAAATGAAAATCATTTTATGAATTAATAGCAACCTGTGAGTAGATTTATTACAATGGCACTGTTACTGTCTTTCTAAAATTAAAATATGATATTAAAACATCCATGAGGAAGAATTGACCTCATGACCAATATCATAATGACAGAAAATCGATATCTGGGAAGACAACAGCTATGTGGTATTGGTAACGGGAGACCGGTATTACTAAGTCGATATTTATTCATTATTTATTATAAATATCCGGGTGTTGTGGTGGACGGATAGCTAAGTGGTTTGCACACTGGCCCTACAATCCTGATGTTAGGGGTTCGATCCCCGGCATCTACTCGGGACTTTTCAGAAACGCTTTTCAGTGTTTCCCACCCAACAAGAGGTGTACTGGTCAGGAACGCAGGCAATCCTCGCGTGTATCAGTGCTATACACTGGGCACGTTAAAGAACCAGACTGTCTATTCGCAACGAGCTAGGCTAAGTTAGCCGGACAAGTCTTATCTTATTTCTAATCTCTCTGTCGTGGGGGCTTTGTCTCACTCTGTCCCTCTAGCCAGATCGCTCTGTGTCTGTACTAGTAGAGGATGAATTATGCGCCCTGTGTGGCTGCATTTTAACTATGTAAAGCGCCTTTGAACGTGAAATTGGCCATGAAAAGGGCGCCATATAAATCTGTTATAATAATAATAATAATAATAATATTTATTGCCTCCGGGTATTGTCACCTGGATGTTTATTTCAATTTCAAGAGGTCTTCCATAAGAAATTAAACGAGCTTAATTGACATTTAAAAATATTTCTAAAAGAAGGGACTTTCCATAAGAAATAAAACAAGTAAATTTTTACCAAAACAACATTTAATATGTAGTTTCTTAAATCATAGTATTATAAACATGCTATTTTGTAAAAAAAATCAAGTCACAAAATACAAATTAACTTGACAAATAAATTAAGAAAAAATATGTTGATTTTTTATACTGCTCTTTCTTTTCTGTGTGACATGTATTATACGTTATCAAATGTTTCAGACACCGAGTCAAAATCCTGATTTTGACCCTTGTTAGATTTTTACTACCACGTCCATTTTTAAGTCACAAAAATACATATATAAGTTGTGTTTTTAAACGGTTGATTACAATTTATAATAATACAGGGTTAGATTTGGAATTTTATACTTTAAAATGGTTAAATATCAGGCAGTCACGTTAAAAAAATCAACATAATGTCATAAATTTAGCGTTAAAAGGCGGTTAACTTTAATCATGATCAAATATCTCCAAAAGAAGCACAAGGACCTGTACATTTTATTTCGCCACATTATAGGCTATATGTTCATTTACAACTTTGTGAAGTTTTATTTAATTCCACATTGTAGAAAAATTTATCTTCGCTAATTTTGCTATGAAAGATATGATTTTCCCATAGACTCACATTATAAAAAATTTCACTAGGTCCATTTTTTTTTTCAAATCAGTCTAGCAAAAAACTAAGCTCTAAAGTTTTGAAAAATCGGAGTTTAATCAAAGTCTACATTGTAGAAAACAAAATCGATCCGAATGTGTAGAAGTACCTTAAGTAAATAATTTATAATACTCATATTTTTTTACTGAAAAATATTACCATGATTCTGATATTTTATATGAATATTGCACTATTGTGCGGGCGATACTCTTTATGTTAGGAAACCATCCAGCTGGCTTACTGATAGGTTGTTTTTGCAAAGTGCTAACCCGTCATTAAAAATGCCAAAAAAGGGTAACTTTGGTCTAAGCTGGAAAGTTACCATATAACAAATACTTGTGTCGGCGTGACGTTAAACCAAACAAAAATACACAAAAAACATACTGCAACGACCAACGTTGTCTGTATGCATATTGCTTTTTGTTTGTCAACCTTTAAAAGCTGTTTTTCTATATGCTTGAATTTTAGAGTCATACATGTTATATAAATTATAAATAATACATTTTTTAAATATTTTATTTTTTTCAGCAAATGATTAAATCGTTCGTTTTAGAGTTTTGGTTCTTACATATATAGCTCTAGTGTAATATACATAAAGTGTAGTACAATTCGTGTGTGTACATGAAACAGAATGGAAACTAATATTATTGGGTAAGTTGATTTGTTGTGGAATGAGCATGCTCGTTTTTACTGCATGGCGCTTTGTCGTAATTCATATGGTATAATGTGATGGTGATTGGTTCGCATCAATTCTCTCTACTTATAATAATCTATAATGCGAACTTGTATTATCGCGGATCTGGCGTAAAGGTATTAAAATATCTCCCTTATGAGACACTATCTCTGAATTAATTGTATCCTCGAGATCCAGTTAACTTTTAGTAAGAGAAAATATAGCTTCTTTTGTCCCAGTTCTTTACAGGTGCTAAAATGTCACTGCTGATTTGTGAAACATAATAAAGTATATTTTGTATTATATCCAAAAAGTGAACCAGTAAAATGTACAGTGCAATTCGGGAGCATCGAAACTAATCGTACTGTTTTAGTGGACTTATTGTGGGATGTGCATGCTCGTTTGTACTGCTAGGTGCTTCACCAATTCGTATGTATATAGTCTGAATTATATATAGGCAAAGTCAAAATACTCTATGAGAGTTATTATGGCTTTGTTCATTGATCTACTAGCATAAATAATATGTCGGTAATTGGTAAGAAGGAAGTCTTATTGAGAGCTACTCTACCTTACTCATCATGCGTAGGCATCGACACCCGCGTTCAGACCTTACTTGACATTTTGATGAACTTTATCTGAATTTTTACTAAATGTGCACTTGCTTTAGACTTAAGATAGTTTTTCCTTATCATCACCAATATCTTCTGACACATGGGTCATACTTCTCGCACCAATATGATCTGAATCTTAACTTTGAATTGCAGGTACAATTTTTGATGCACTAACACTTTATCTTTGTTATTACTATAAGCTATTCTACATCATCACCAACATCAATGATACATTTTCCATAACTGTGACACCAGTAGGTCACAAATGATATCCCCGACGTTTACTTAAAATTTCAGGTTAAACTTTTGATTCACATTAACACTATCTCTGTTATTACTTAATTGATTTGACTCAAGCTCACGTCATCTTGTGATGTTTTGCCAGTGGTGTGCTAAAATTCACAAACCACAATAAATGCAATGTGAGCGCTAAATCGTTTAATTGTTTTGTTTTGTATTGTTTTGTTTTGTTTTGTCTCTCTTTATTTTGGGAAATTAGAAAGCACTTTATATGTAAAGAAAGATTTACATCATTCTTTTTCGTTCTACGGGTAAAGTATTGATGCAAAATATTTCAAATTGTGGAATCAATTCTGATACTCGAGTTTGTCATGTCTGACATACATGAAGAAAGGACATATTACCTTCGAATTATTTTGATGTGTATGGACCTCACTAAAGAGACAATTCTTAAGGTGTTTAGATATTTGATAAAAAGTGAAGATATTGCAAACTTTTTAGCATCGGTGGATACAATAAGCAAACTACAGGACCTATTTAAGAACAAGATTCTGAACAAGACTGAATATAATCTTGTTTGTTCCTGCCGTCCAAATCCACAGAAGTTTGATATTGCACTATTAATCAGACTGATATTCGGATTGTGCAAAAATGAAATAGCCAGACCTCAACTTGGCTGGACAACAAAACCTCACCCCAAAGATGAATCTCTTGGCGCTGATCTCATTCGTTTGAGAGATGTACGGAATAAGTTAATTGGCCATCGGGCAGAAGCAAAGCTCTCTAAAGCTGAGTATGAAAAAATAAGAGATAAAGTGCAAGCAATCTTAGTGAGGGTGTTCGAAAATGTTGATCCCAGTTCTAAGGAAGACGTGGAGAGAAGAATTGATGAGTACACAAAATTGATTGTAGATACAGAGAATACAAGAGTAAAGAGGTACCTGGATCAACTTCTTGAATACAAAAATGAATATGACAAATTACAGGATAAGGTAAATACCACATGGTGTTTTAAACAATAGAAACTAAATAATCGTTAGTCATCATGGCACTTCTCTACTACTTTTCGATTTAATGAAAGCAAAACCGGCATATTTAGTTGTCACGAATTTATTGGATCTTGTAAGGATTCTATACAAACAACTCGCGCTACTGTAATATACCTTCCGTATAGAATTGATAGTGGTTTCCTTCGCCCTTTTCTTCTTCTTAAGTAAGGTTCCAAGAAAAACATATGTCTTTACGTTTTTATTACGACAGTATGTAGTACGGAATAGATTATTAAGTTGTTTGTTACACGTCAGTCAGGCTTAACAAACGAAAGCAGATATGTTTTAACTTATTGTTTAAATGTTCTGTTTTAGGCTGAAGAAGAGAGCAAGAAATCTCGAGGTTTGAATTTTAATTGTACATTCTTAAGAGTGTTTTTGAAGTTTTATGTTTCTATTTCCTTGAAGTTTGTATTTCGGCTCATAAGACTTTAATGAAGTTTCACCGAGGCCACGATTTACATTTTGTTACATTGCCTTAATTTAGTCATTGTTTTAGAGTTAGTAATACTCAAAGTCGCCTTTTTGTCGCCCTATATAATGTTAATATTTATTTGTAGAATTTCAGGTGTATTTTGAAAGAACACCAGAGCGATATGTACGTTATATTAAACTTCTTTTTGATGGTGGACGCCTTGTTTTGTGTGGAATACTCGAACGGGAATTAGACAATCATGGCGATAGTCTGGTTTCCCTGATTTCTAACAACCGTGAAATACTACAATCAAAGGTTGATACACAGTATGAACGTCATCTTTTCCCATTAGAGTCTGGTAAAATAGATCATACAAGCTGGGATGTCGATCTTCTTGCATCGGTGATTTTGCTCGTATTTCCAAATGTAAGTGCAGATGAAAGTAGCAAAATTGAGCTAATAAAATCTTCAAGACTTTGTTATGCTGATAACGCATTACGCTCTCTGGACGCAGATGATTTTCTGTCAGTTTTGACAGATCTGATAAGTAGTTTAAACTTTCTTTCAATGAACATTGCCGAAGAAAAAAAACTTGAAGTTTGGAGTCTCATTGAGCGCTACAAGAAGAAAAACGAAGATGGTGAAGCTGATAAGTATCTAGATCAACTGAATAAATCTGGCGTGTTGGTAAAGACCCTGAAAGACATACATCAAGGTACATATCCAGATGTTATACTGCAGATTAGAAATGTTTCAACCTGCGTTTATTTCGCTATGCAAGTGTTTATTGTTAAATAAAAGTTGATAAACACTTACAGTGCAAATATTAACCATTAATCAACAGTATTTAAAGTAAAACATATTCTACATATTATTCTTGTTTTCACAAACATGTTAATTAGTTTAATATTCACAACTATGATATCGCAGATACATAAGATGAAGTTTTGTAATTTTATATTTTACAAGTGCCTTCAGTTCAGTGTGTGTAGAGTTGTAACAGATTATAATATTATATCACTATTTTAAATTTGTAATACTATTAATGTTACGAATTATATGCCAATGCTGTTTTTTTTTTAATTTTAAAAGTTGTGCATACCAAATGTGCAAAAGTGTTCAAATTCAAATCGTTCCTACATTGAATAGTATATTTGTACATTTGCAAAATTCAGGTTTGTTTAAGCAATAGGTTAGATATGTGTAGTAAAGAGCTTGTAAATGGTTTTCGCTCAAAATCTTCTTTACTGTTTTTCCTTGAAATATTTATGCAAATTATTGCACTACATATTCTTTTGGGTAACGTTATCTTCTTTGCTGCGATACGCAGCGACATATGTACATATTCTTTATTCAACGGCACTAGTGTGGTATTTAACTGATATTTGAATTGTGGTTGATACTGGCATGACATTACACGAACTATATTTTTTCTGTCAGAAACTGTTGTCAGACTGAGGCAGTTACTGAGAAAACTTAACGAAAGAGGGATAAAATTCAAGGCAGAACACGGTGAGTCAATGTGAAAAAAATTGCTTGGTTCAGAGCAACAGAAAGTACATTTGAAACGCGATAACAGGAACTATTTATAATAGATATCATGCCATAGCCTCATATACATTCATTGGTATTTTGAAATATACATATCACATTCATTTTACATTACTAAGAGATATGAAACACATTTTTATTTATTTCTTATTTGTAACGCAAAATTACCATTTTGTTAAATAATAGGTAACACTGTGTTAAAATAATACATATACTTTAACATTAATAAGGAATGTTGACGGGACTTTAGCAGTCTTTCGTTACAGTCTATATTTCAAGGTAAGCGAGTTGCAGATAATGAATTTAGCTGTAATTGTATTACTTGAAGTAACATTGATTACACATCCTTGTTTAAATGTGTCATGGAATGTTTTGTTCTAGTTGTGTAGCAAGTACCTTACACTTATTTTACAATTTCAGTTTTAGAACTAAAAATATTGACAACCTGCCGGAACGAGGAAACGAAACAGAATGCAGAATATTTCCTTGAAAGAAATCTCCAAGCCTCTCTTTATGAGTCAGATTTTCCGGCAAATTTGATAAGGACAGAGACCGACAAGCTTGTTGCTAGTATTAACACACATCCAGATGTGAAACCAGCTGGAGTTAAACGAAGCTGCATATTGTTGTCATTCAAAAGTTCTTCGCCCTCTGGATTGATACACATTTTAGGCTATTTTGATAGTCATCACTTTAAAGCGAGACTTCATAACATTTCAACCGAGTTGCGTTATTTATATGAAGACGCTTTTCTTTTGCAAGGGCATGTCACACTTGAAAGTCTTTCCAGAGTTATAGAAAATGTCGGTATGTATTACATTTTTTATTTAGTCCTATAAATCAAGGATACGTGTTCTAATTTTTAAAAAAGCCACTGAATAGAAATACTCGTATATTTATTTCAAAATACTGTTTTAAAGCAATTGTATATAACTATGAACGGAAACCTCATCTCTGCGGCCGAGTTCGAATCAAAACCACGTACTACTGCAGGTTCAAAATTACGTACCTACGTATTCGCTGATTAGAAAAGATATATTACTTGTTTTTATTTTTCTTATCCATCCTTCTGTCCGTCCGTTTGTTTCGGAGTCGCAAAATGTTTTCAGCACTTTTCCACCTTACCCGCTGGTCAGATATCAATAAAACCTTACAGCTTTGATTGGAATGAAGCGTAGCTGTGCATATCGCCGGTATAATGAAGTATTTCGACCCCCATATTCTATAGAAAAAGTGACCCCCGATCATAGTATTATGACTTCCAGATCATAGTACTATGACTCCCCCACGTGAAGTAAACTGAACCTCACGAACAAGACTCCCATAAAAAACGACCCACGGTCATTTGGTCAAATTTAGTGATACAATGTAACTCATGTATCTAAGGCCTAACTGCTGCATTTTATGCCCCCACTCGGTGTAGGGGGCATATAGATTTGCTCTTGTCCGTCCGTCCTTCCGTTTTACCATTAGCCCCAGATACCATCACTTGACATCAGAGCATTCCGCAATAAAATCCGGGAAAAGGGATTCTATTTCTATTTCTTGGTGTATACATTTTTTTAGGAAAATAACAATTCGCAATACGTTCACAAAACACACCAGTGTCAATAATTCCTGCAAACTTCGGTATGAAGTAATTCTTCAGGAGAAAACTGCGCAAGAAACTGTTAGCATAGAACTTAGTATTAATAGAAGTTGCAATACTTAGCAGTGGCAGTAAAGTACGGTAGAGGCAACAATAGAAAGTAGTAGTGGTAGTGGTAGTGGCAGTTGCAGTAGCAGCAGAGGAATAAGTGACAGCAACAACAGCAGCAGGAGAAGAAGAAGTAGATGTACAATACGTATTAGTGGAAGCAGGTATAGTAGTATCAGTAGTAGCAGTTGTAGTAGTAGTAGTAGAAGTAGTAGTAGAAGAAGAAGAAGAAGTACATGTAGTAATAGCAATAGAAGTAGCGGCGCCAGTAGTAGTAGTACAATCAAAATGTTAACTATTGGCGGTTATTAGAGTTGTAGATCTAGTAAAATTGTCCGTTAGGTTTGATGGGGATCACTTTTTAATGGATATTATCGTCGAAAGTCTTTTTAGGAGCCGGTGTTTTACACGGAAAGAGTAACTTTTTTAAATAGAATAATGTCCGGGAATCGATATTGTATGAGAGTTCGAATGTAGTTATTTCGGCAGTGAGTATTTTACATGGAAGGAGTCACTTTTTCTATAGATTAATAACCGAGTCGTTATTCTATGAGATTCGAAAGGAGTCATCTCTAGGGAGTCAGTATTTTACTTGGAGGGGTCAGTTTTTCTATAGAATAATGACCGGGGGTCATTATTCTATAGAGTTTTCAAAGGGAGTCAGTTTTTTATAAGGGGAGTCAATTTTTACAGGAAAGGAGTCACATTTTCTATAGAATAATGACCGGGGGGTCGTTATTCTATGGGGGTCGAAATACTTCATTATACCTGCATGGTCTGCCTGTATTATCTATGGCTGGTTATCTAATAAATTAAAGTGAAATGCGGTCCAATATTTTTGGGCTGAATTTCGTCCTGTCGTGTCAGAAGCATGGCCCATGGCGTCACTTTTCATGCAACGCCTAGTTCCGAATGATCTCGGCATTTTTCCTTCCCTGCACTCTGAATGTCTGAAAAATACAAACTTAATGTCACTTTGCATACAGAAATGCTACTCAGTGGTACAAAATTCAGCGAAATAAGAATGACGCTTAAGGTGGAATAACACTTTGTATTGTTTTAAGCCGCATATGATTTTGATATCATATTAAAGTAGAAGTTATCCCCGGCATGAATGTGTAACTATTTTCTTGGTTATTAGTGAAACTTTTAGGCTATGACGTTGGAAACATTACCATGCACGTCTGTTTTGGCGCCACGTTAAAAAGCGATAAAATCAATTTATTTTCTCTCATTTGTTTATTTTTAATTCACGGTATTGAAATTTACATCCTTATGTGTATTGTACAAAGGTCTACGGCGCTGGAAAATATTTGTTACTTTTGTTTTCAAAACGATGGAAAAATGAAGAAAAACGACATTTAAAAAATTTTAGTTCTTTTGGAAGAAATCGCGCACTCGTTTAATTAACGGCAAAACGGCTCGAAATTTTTTGGCCAAAATTTTATAAATTCAAGATAAAATTATGTTTAATAAAATTTCAAACAAATGAAAACGTTTACCATCTAGTATTCTTTTCAATCACTGATTTTGTCCCTTATCCGATGAACAAAAAGTGACGTCAAAGTGTGTTCTTACATACGACGCGGGTAGGTTTCGTAAGAATATTCTATATATTTAAAAAGGCATGTATGCACTGAATATTCCCCTATAAATATACTTCACTTTTCTCAGTTCTAAACGGTTTTATAATAAACATAGTTCATGAATGAGTTTTATTACAATTCTATTTCCAGATCTTGTTTAATCTGGAAAAAAAATGTGCCGGTGTAATGAAGTATTTCGACCCCCATAGAATAACGACCCCCCGGTCATTATTCTATAGAAAATGTGACTCCTTTCCTGTAAAATATTGACTCCCCTTATAAAAAACTGACTCCCTTTGAAAACCCTATAGAATAACGACCCCCCGGTCATTATTCTATAGAAAAACTGACCCCTCCAAGTAAAATACTGACTCCCTAAAGATGACTCCCTTCGAATCTCATAGAATAACGACCCCGGTTATTATTCTATAGAACAAGAGCTGTCGGAGGACAGCAACGCTCGACTATTCAACAGCCTTGTCAATTGAATGAATACAAAAGTTGAAAAAGGGGCATAATTTTGTAAAATGCAAAGTAGAGGTATTGAACCTCTGTACTGCATGTCATATCATGACAGTGAACAAGTGTGTGAAGTTTCAATCCTTTCCAATTTGCGGATACTGAGATACCAGCTTACATACAAAAACTTAACCAAAAACTGCTAAGTCAAAGGGGCATAATTTTGTAAAAATGCCAAGTAGAGTTATGGGACCTTCACAGTGCATGTTAGATCATGACAGTGAACAAGTGTGTGAAGTTTCAATCCATTCCAATTAGTGGATACTGAGATATCAGATTACATACAAAAATTTAACCAAAAACTGCTAAGTCAAAAAAGGGGCATAATTTTGAAAAAAAGAGTAGAGTTATGGGACTTGCTTAGTGCATGTCAGATCATGACAGTGAACAAGTATTTGAAGTTTCAATCCATTCCCATTAGTAAGTACTGAGATACCAGCTTACATACAAAACCTTAACCAAAAATTTCTAAGTCGTAAAAGGGGCATAATTTTGTAAAAAAGCAAAACAGAGTTATTATGGAACCTGTGCAATGTAGGTCAGTTTATCACAGTGAATAAGTGTGTGAAGTTTCAATCCATTCCCACAAGTGGTTACTGAGTTACTAGCTTACATACAAAACCTTAACCAAAAATTTCTAAGTCGAAAAAGGGCCATAATTTAGTAAAAAAGCAAAATAGAGTTATGGAACCTGTGCAATGTAAGTCAGTTTGTCACAGTGAATAAGTGTGTGAAATTTCAATCCATTCCCACAAGTGGTTACTGAGTTACCAGCTTACATACAAAACCTTAACCAAAAATTTCTAAGTCGAAAAAGGGGCATAATTTAGTAAAAAAGCAAAATAGAGTTATGGAACCTGTGCAGTGTAAGTCAGTTTGTCACAGTGAATAAGTGTGTGAAGTTTCAATCCATTCCCACAAGTGTTTACTGAGATACCAGTTTACATACAAAACCTTAACCAAAATCGGGACGCCGACGCGGACGCCGACGCCGACGCATGGGCGAGTCCTATATCTCTACTATTCTATGAATAGTCGAGCTAAAAAGTGACTCCTTCCATGTAAAATACTCACTGCCGAAATTACTACATTCGAACTCTCATACAATATCGATTCCCGGACATTATTCTATTTAAAAAAGTTACTCTTTCCGTGTAAAACACCGGCTCCTAAAAATACTTTCGACGATAATAGCTATTAAAAAGTGATCCCCACCAAACCTAACGGACACTTTTACTAGATCTACAACTCTGTATTATAATACCCTCCATTGCCAATAGTTAACATTTTGATTGTACTACTACTACTGGTGCCGCTACTTCTATTGCTATTACTACATGTACTTCTTCTACTACTACTACTACTTCTACTACTACCACTACAACTGCTACTACTGATACTACTATACCTGCTTCCACTAATACGTCTTGTACATCTACCTCTTCTTCTCCTGCTGCTGTTGTTGTTGTCACTTATTCCTCTGCTGCTGCTGCTGCTGCTGCTGCTGCTACTGCAACTGCCACTACCACTGCCACTGCCACTACTACTACTACTACTACTACTACTACTTTCTGTTGTTGCCGCTACCATACTTTACTGCCACTGCTAAGTATTGCAACTTCTATTCATACTAAGTTCTATGCTAGCAGTTTCTTGTGCAGTTTTCTTCTGAAGAATTACTTCATACCGAAGTTTGCAGGGATTATTGACACTGGTGTGTTTTGTGAACGTATTGTGAATTGTTATTTTCCTGAAAAAAATGTATACACCAAGATACAGCGTCTAGAAATAGAATCCCTTTTCCCGTTGCGGAATGCTCTGATTTCTGTGTCAAGTGATGGTATCTGGGGCTAATGGTCAAACGGAAGGACGGACGGACGGACGGACAAGGGCAAATCTATATGCCCCCTCCCCATAAAAAGCAGCAATTAGGCCTTAGATACATGAGTTATCACTAAATTTGACCAAATGACCGGGGGTCGTTTTTTTATGGGAGTCAATATTCTTCGTGAGGTTCAGTTTACTTCACGTGGGGGAGTCATAGTACTATGATCTGGAGGTCATAATACTATGACCGGGGGGTCACTTTTTCTATAGAATAATGACCGGGGGTCATTATTCTATGGGGGTCGAAATACTTCAGCATGTAGGCAATCAAAGTCATTTTAAAATATACCAATTTTTCATTTTTTACGAAAAGAAAATTATTTGAAAATTTTAATAGCTGAAGAATGTAAAAGCTGAAGAACGTTTAAGAAGGATCTCGAGCTCACCCGCTTTGCTCAGTAGTGAGAGCGCAGATCTGCGGACCGCGGGTTCATGAGTTTAAGTCCTGAGCGAGGCTTACGTTCTCCGTGACGATATGATAAAAGATAGTGGGTGAAATCATTCGTCCTCTACTTCTGATTCATGAGGGGAAGTTGGCAGTTACTTAGCATAGAACATGTTTGTACTGGTACAGAATCCAGGAAGACTGGTTTGGTCAACTGACCGCCGTTACATAACTGAAATACTGCTGAAAAACCCAAGACAAAGAAACAAAAGAAGAATCTCATGTCTACCGTGAGGTCACACGAACATGTGACACAACAGATTCAATCACGTGTAGTGATAAAGATAATGTCTTACAGGAAGACGTACATTTGTGATTAAAGACTTTTTCTAGCGGATGTAAGTAGTATGGTGGTATGTTTAGAATATGCATCTATTTCTTTTTTTAAAGATTAAATTATTTCGCGCGCACGACATCTTATCTCATGGTCACGACATCTATCTTGTGCTCTCGACAACTTATCTCGTGTGCAAGAAATATTATCTGGAGCGCACGACATTTCGGCATTTTAAAATTAGCATGGCGCACCGGCCTTCCACAGTCTCATTACTATACTACTATAAACGAAACCCGCTTCCAAAACGATAAAAATGGAATTGCTAAATAATGGATTATAATATATAAAAAATTAGCCGCAGTGCCATTCATTTATTTCGCCTATCTGAACATCACCACCACTCCTGCCCACCCACCCCCGACTCCGCCCTAACTCCCCCACCCACCCACCAACAAACTTAAATAGAAAAAGAAAAGGAAAAAAAGAAAGGTCGTATCAAGTTTGGCCTTCTGGAATGAAAAATACGATTGTACATGTATTAATCAAATTTGCGATAAAAAGTAGTGAAAGTAACGAACAGTTATGATATATTTTTCTGTCTCCAACGAAATATTACTACTCTATCTCCACTTACCTAACCCCCACATCCTGAGCAGTCCATCGGTGAGTCCAACAGTGACACACTTTACTCAGTGAGATCGATTCTCGCGAGCAAACATAGGACCTCTATCTGTAAGGTAAATGTCACTCTTAACTGAGGGGGTTAGACAAAGATTGTACTCACAAAAATCATCACACTGCATGTAGCATTTTCACAATGTGGAGTAACCAAAAATAAACAGACGGAGTTTGGGAATTACGTCACACTGACACAATTTTAATCATATAGCGGCTTTCCAGCTTTTGATGATGGAGGAGACCCTATGTTCCCGTTTGTACATTATTCAAGGTAAGAGATAAATTGTTATGCGCAGGAGATTATATGCGCGCACGAGATAAAATGTCAAACACACAAGACAATATGTCATCCGCTCGATATAAGACGTCGTGGGTTCGAGATAAGATGATTTAATCTAAAATAAATGTCTTTTGCCTAAACATAACATCGCATAATATAGTGCTGGTATCCTTAAAATATTAACACTGTAAAGTTCAATCTTGTTTTAGACAGGAATTTGTCTATAAAGAATAGACATTAAAAGTATGTCAACATTTAAATTATTTGCAACTATTATTTGCAACTATTTTTTCAACAGGATAAAATGCTGAAATTTGCACATTGTTCTGACCGTGAGCAGATCATACGCGCAATATTAAATGAGAAGGTCGGAAAAGTGCTAGTGTAACTAACAGGTAAAAAATAATGAACTCATTGTCATCATATTTTCATAGGAAATAAAAATGTACTGTAGCAAATGCAATTTTATTGTACGTTTCAGCGCTGTTGTAAGTGCGCATATACGAGTAGCATTTCATTTCTAAATTTCGTACTTTTTTAAACTCCCGAGTTGTTGAAATTCAGAATACGCGTTGTATTATCATTGTACGCGCTTAAAATACACTTGTAAAACATAAATCTGATAACTTATACTTTTTAGCTATGTGTAGCGTGCCAAAAGATGGATTTTATTTGTAAAAATTATGCAAGTTTTTTTTTAACGTCCATAGAAGTTCACTGCACGTACATGTAACAGTTTGGGATCGCATCAATATTGCGCAGAACAACATATATCGAACGTTTAATCAAATGCAATAATTCTATAAGACTATGTGTCTTTCATTTTTATCCTTTTCTACTTATCTTGTTCAAACTATGATGTATGTATTTAATTTGTATATGTATTACTGGAAATAAAATGTGTTCAATAGCCATTTCTGATTTATTCTAAAAACAAAATTGTGATATGCAAGACATGTTTCACTTATGTTCAGTGGTTTATTCCTCTTATAATATGTTTTTGTTTTCCAGTAAAAAATGATCTGAATAGAAAATAGAATAGAATTCTTTTATTACCTTAAAGCTTGATACTTTACTATTTCTGTCATATTCACATACAAACAAAGCGTGAGTGAAAACGTATTGTATCTGTTCATCTATATTTTTCTACTGACGCAAGATTAATTATATAGAGTATATGCGTTATATTTTGACGTCACATTTTACTAACGGATTTGTTTAATAAACCATTAAATAAAAAGTAACTGGATGGTAAAAGTACTTATTTTTTAATATTCTATCAAACATAAGTTTATCTTGAAAATATAAAAAAATGGCAAGTGTGCCATTTTTTTCTGAAAATCTAAAAAATGAGAATGTAGTTTTTCTTCACTTTTTAATAATTTTGAAATTAAAAGTAACAAATGCTATCTAGCGCCGTAGACCTTTGTATAACACACATAAAGATGTAAGTTGCATTGCTGTAAATAGCCTGAAAAATAAACAAATGAGAGATAATAAACCGATTTTACCGCTTTGTAACGTGGCACCAAAACAGACGTGCATGGTAATGTTTGCGACGTCATATCCAAAACGTTTCACTAGTTACCAAGAAAACAAATACAAATTCATGCCGGGGATAACTTCAACTTTAATATGATATCAAAATCATATGCGGGTTGTAAGAAAAATTACAAAGTGCTATTCCACCTTAAGACTCAGAGACGATATTTTTACGTCAGAACGAAACAACTCGCATCAAGTTTTGCTATAAAATTTACCTTAAAATCCAGTTCATAAAAAATCGGCTCGATTAAAAAACGTATAACTTTGATATGTTGTTTCACAGTATAAATACTTAGGGGTCATCGACTTTTAGTTTTCAGTATTTGACGATATTTTACCATTTCCTCATTTAGAAATGACACGCTAAATCGTGTTTATTTAACAAAATAATCTAAATAGTATGCGAAGTTCGCATGTATCAGCGGTAAACCGGAATGTATTGAGAGACATAAGGGGAGATTCGCTAAGAAAGTGTTAAAGAAAATGTCAGATTTGTTAAAACATGTATTAAATTGAAACATCTAGTGATCACGGACATGTTCCGAAAAGAAGAATTGTAGATATGAAATATCTTGGTGAGATCTTTGATAAAGGATGTAAGTCATGTAAACGACATTTCGTATCTAAGGATATTATCGAAAAAAAAACTTCTGGACTTTGTTCATTGGTTAAAGGTAGGTGTTCAGAATGTGAACACAAAACTACAGTTTCTACATCCAGGGCATCAGGAGAAATAGATATGAATTTTACTAAATCTCCATACTCCGTAAATCTGAAAGCTGCAACTAGTGAGGGTTTTATAACATCTTTTCTAGTATTTATTACTTAATTAAGAGTTTATTACTGCACTTGATTAAAAGGTTCCCGCTAAGAAATAAATTCTTTGCATCGGACCAGCAGCTGTGCTTAATTATAATAAAAAGACACTGTCTCAAAAATAAATTGTCTGCATCGGACCAGCTGCAATACTTTATCTGTCTTTCAGGATTAAAGTTTCTTCGCTGGACTGTCTACTCTACTCTGCCTAACTGTGGCCTCTCTTTGTATGTCTGTCTCTCCCTCTCCGATTTGGCTCAACTCCGTTTCGGGATCAAGAGACGAACGCTCTTCCACTGGGCTATAATTGCACACGATTCCGCTTTCAGTGAAGTCATCTTGTCTAGGGCGTCCGCCTCCGGTGCAAAAGGCAGCGACTTTGATCAAGAATGTGAAAAATGATACCATTTGCTCAGTACAGACTTTTCTCTCAACTCGTAATCTCGCATCACTGTGTGCGTGTGTGCGTGCGTGCGTGTGTATGTATGTGTGTGTTCGGGTTTATCATAAAGGTTACTTGTGTAATTCAGAATACAATATTGAGTAAAGTAACGAAATATTAGCGATGATTAATGAGTGCCGGGACAATACTTACGGACAATAGTATAAAATATACATTTTTTCAAAGTTGTTTTCTTTTCTTCTGCAGTTCAGATCGAATATATCGTGAAAATTTCTTATAAGGTGGGCCGGTGGTCTAGTGGTAACACGCCAATCCAGAGGTCCGGGGTTCGAATCCCGGTCCGGGAACTGGAAATTTCTGAGATGCTCTTGATTGTCTCACACCTAACTAAGAGGCCTGTACTGGTTCTTCCCAGGAAAGGCGACTTCGCGTGTGCTATACACCGGGCACGTTAAAGAACCAGACTGTCTATTCGCAAAGAGTTAGGCTAAGTAAGCCGGACAGGCCTGTATCACTCTCTGTTCTCTCTGTCTGTTCTGTGGGTCAATATAACCGAGTCTGCAATTTTCACTGTTTGCCTTGTTCTCGGTGCTTCCGAGGGATCTACTTTCCAGATTTTTTTTTTTATCTCACTCTGTCAGATCGCTCTCTGTCTGTACTAGTAGAGGATGAATTTCGCGCCCTATGTGGCTGCGTTTGCTATATGTAGAGCGCCTTTGAACGTGTTTATCATGAAAAGGACGCTATATAAATCTGATATAATAATAATAATAACAATAAATACATTAACACGAACGTGAGTTGTGTAAGTAAAAAGCACATTCTCTTTAACTCTAACGTCACATCGCCTCAAACTATGTGGGGGTAGGGTAAAATTATATTGTATTGCGAAAAGAAGTCGGAGACCCCTAAGTATTTATATGTCTGCTATACGTCCACATACTGTGAAACAACATACCAAAGTTATACATTTTTATAGAGCCGATTTTTATAAACTGGATTATAAGGCAAAATTTATAGCAAAACTTGATGAGGGTTTTTCCGTTCTGACGTCACAATATCGTCTCTTACATTTTAAGCGTCAATCTTATTTTGCTGAATTTTGTACAATTGAGTAGTATTTTCTGTATACAAAGTGATAATTAGTTTGTATTCATAATTATGACATTCAGAGCGCAGGAAAGAAAATATGCCGAGAGCATTCGGAACTAAGTGTTGTACGAAAGTAACGCCAGGGGCCTTGTTTCTGATTTATTAACAAAAAAACTCGAAAAATGTGGCGACAAAATAAAATCGGAACCTAATTGCATATATCCTGGATTTTGTTCAGTATAAATTTCAGGACGAAATTCGGCAAAACAGTTTGGGGCGCATTCCACCTAAACTGATTTTAGGTCAATTTTGAGACGAGTTCAATAGCCGAAATTAAAACCGGCTTTTCGAACATGTTGCAACATCTGGTACAAACAAGACTCGCTTTTTAGAATTCTTTACGGAAGAGATTACACGTGTGGCCTTTTAAATGCACTTCTTGAACTTAAGCGGAAGTTAAAGAACATATGAGCCGCACCATGAGAAAACCAACATAGTGCGTTTGCGGGCAGCATGAATCCAGACCAGCCTGCGCATTCGCGCAGTCTGGTCATGATCGATGCTGTTCGCTTTCAAAGCGTATTGCAGTTAGAGAAACCGTTAGCAAACAGCATGGATCCATGCTAGTCGCAAATGCACTATGTTGGTTTTCTCATAGCGCGGCTTATTTAAGTTTGTTTGTTAGCAGCAGGAGGAAATTGTTTTGTTTGTGTTTTTTTGTTAAATAAACCTATGTTTTTTCCTAAGTGTTGTTACAACACAAAGTAATAAATAAATCATAACAAATCATTTATACAGCACTAAAACTGAAAATACTGGAGACATGTCTACCCATTCGAGAATATATAGTTTTATATCGGGAGGTCGAAGGTTCGAGCCCTGTTAGAAACGAGTATTGTTACTGAAGAGAGACCGGTTGTTGAGCCGCCAGCTAGTTAAATAATGGAAACCGATTGCCTACCTGTCTGGTGCCTGGCATTTCAAAATAGGAATCTGGAAGTAATGCTGTTCAATGCATGTAGTGTCTCATAAGCCACATTGGTTGGCCTTTTCAGTAGGGATGACACTATAATAACAAACACTTTTCGGTATATCATAATGATCTGATAGTTGTTAAATTGTTTCAAAATTTGCCACTGAACGCGACTCAAAGCAAAGCATTTTAGATTATAATCCAATTAGATCTACATTGCCTGTTGCTTCCATCATAGAATGCAACCAAAAAAAGAAATAGTAGCAGACTGATTTAGTCTATTCTTGAGAGGTAATAAAATGTGCAACACCGCTCACGCCTCCTAGAACCGGCTCAAGCGGAACTCTATTGCACATTTATTGAATGGACTTCATGACCACAGCCATCCGGTATTCAACAATGTGGTGCTGAATCTCTGAGGTCCCTTCAGGGGGATTCAGTGCCGGGCTCTGAGCCTCGACAGAGTCCACCCACAGCTACTGGGGGTACCTCTTTCAATCCACAACAATCAAAGAGAAGGAGGAGGAACATGCCAAGTAGAAGAACCAATACGCACCAACTTTTCAGAAAGCTGAACTTGAGCATATCCTCCACGAGATCGACATCAATTTCTGTTGCATTCAGGAAACTCACCTACAGCCTGAGAAATCCTTCAAAGTCAGAGGATACCAGTGTGTTCGCTGTGACAGAATTGGCAGACGAAAAGGAGGCATCATGACATTGATCAGGAACAACATCAGCGCTATCCAGACCAACACGCATATGGATGACTCTGAGTTCCAAGTTCTGAGCCTCAGAAAGAACGAGTTCAATATGAAACTTGTGAACATATACTCCCCAAGTGACAAAGCTCTGTCCCTTTACAAAGTTACAACTGATGAAACCAGGTTCATCATTGTAGGAGACTTTAACAGGCACTCACAAAACTGGGAATATGACCACCTGGATAAACGTGGAGAGGAAGTGGAGACCCGGCAAGATGATTGCAAGCTAAACCTCATCAACAAACCAGATGATCCCCCAACCTTTTACTCCAGAAGCTAGCGAACAACATCAACCCCTGATCTTGCTTTATGTACTGATGACATACTTGGACATGTCAAGCGGAAGGTCAGTGAACAACTAGGAAGTAGCGATTATCGCCCAATCCAACTTACTATGGACCGTAACGCCTCTAATTCACCTAACATCCCCAGATGGAACTACAAGAAGGCCAGATGGACCTTTCACCAAAGTGATCAGCTCTGTAAAGACATTAGAGTGGAAGGTAGAGACATTAATGACAGTATACTTAAGGCTGCTTACAGCGCCATTCCAAGGAAAGCAAGAAAGGACTATAAGCACTACTAGATTGATGAGTTGGAGAATCTACAGGCAAAAGTATCAGAAGCCAGGGAGGACGCAGAAAACAATCCCTCACAAGAAAGTAACCTCTCCCTACAGCAAGGCAAGGCCAAATTCCTCAGGCACAAACTGGAAGCACAGAGAAAGATCTGGAGACACAAAACAGCCTCGCTCAACCTAGAGCGAGATGGCCAAAAGCTGCGGAAGAGGCTCAGTAACTTTGGAAGAGAATGGTGAACTGTTGACGGGTAAACAAGCGGCAAACACTTTTGCCTCTAAATACAAAGATGTTTCCAACATCCCCATCAACAGGGAACGGCAAAGGGAAGCACGAAGAGAAAAAAGGGAAAAGCAAACAAGCCAAGTGACACCAGAATGCATGAAGCAGAGTCTTAAACTGCATGAGCTACAGACAGCTCTTAGGCAGTTGAAGACAAAGAAGTCTCCTGGACCAGATGGAGTCACAATATAAAATGCAGACCCATCTAGGTACTGCAGCAATTTGCAAACACCTGGATACTTACAACTACAGCTGGACACAAGGACTGGTTCCACATATATGGAAGAGGCAGTCATGATCCCCAGCCACAAGAAAGGGAAGGATCCAAAGAAGGCTGCAAGCTATCGCCCAATCAGCCTTACCAGCTGTGTTGGAAAGACCATGGAGAGGATTGTGAATGCACGTATGAAGTGGTATATGGAGAGTAACAGTCTATTCGCAACGCAACAAGCTGGACTGATGGACTCCTCGCCAAGCTGATGAGGACTGGAGTAGGAGGTCATATGCCGAGGTGGGTTAAGTAATATCTCCGCAACAGGAAAGCAAGAGTCAGTTTAGAACATGCCAACTTATTCCCTACACTCTTCTTGCTTTTCATCAATGTTCTGGTGTCTGAACTACCGAAAGGAGTTAACGGCTGCTCTCTGCGCTGACGATCTTGTGTTATGGTGTAAGGACGAGCATGCCACTACAGCCACATACAGGATGCAAGAAGCCATCAACAAGCTTTCAGCTTGTGCGTGCTGAAGATTGGTGTGTATCGATACAGAGAAATCGTCCACCACACTATTCTCCCTGTCGTCAAAGCAGAGGGCGGGTAAAATCAAGATGGGAAATACTTCTGCTGATTGAAGCAGACGAGGCTAAATACCTCGGAGTGACCTTTGACAAATGGCTAACCTGGAAGCCCCACGTAAGTCAAGCAGAAGGGAAGGTCCGTAGGAAGCTTGTCATGACGCGCAAACTTGCTGGAACAACGTAGGGAGCAAATGAGCAAATACTCAAGACAGTATACCAGGGAACAGTGAGACCCCATTTAGGGTATAGCTCAACTGCCTGGTCTAACCAACAGGCTTTAACAAGGTTCAGAACCAAGCATTGCGGATCATCACAGGTGCTACAAAGTCTACACCAATCTCCATCATGGAGAAGCTAACAGGCACACAGCCATTACAAAACAGAAGACATGCAAAGGTTCTGCTTCAAGCAGAGAAGTTCAGGTCTTTTCAAGACCATCCCATGAAAGCCAAGCTAGATGGCTACACAAAGAATCGGCTCAAATGTAGCAGCTTCGTAGATGAGGCAAAGAACCTCAACCGAGAGTTCAAAACTGAACTGAGCATACCAACGACTCCCCGAGGTAGTGAAGACATTATAAAACCATTAGCGAATGATCTGTTCTCAGTGACGGTGAGACTTGCTGTTCCTCGTCTTGACCGCGGGAAGCAAGAGGATGAAGGCATCCGGAAGAGCCTCACACTTGCTATGATCAATAAAGACTATCCTCCGGAATCATGAATTCATGTCTATACAAACGGATCAGCCACATGCGCCGTCAATACCCATCTGGCAAGAGAGAAACACTACAAGCAGCCACAGGAAAACTGTGCAGCAATTACAAGACATAGACTGAAGCACTCATGAAGGCCGTCTCAATGGTTGAAGACTCGGCGGAAAAAAGCTCCTGAGTCGTCTTTCTCACAGATGCACTGTCTGTCATGGAAGCTCTGATCAACAATAAAGCTCCGCAGCTAGCCACTAGAATGCAGAGCCTGAGTATAACCTGCAAAGTAGCACTTGGACTTGCAGGCAATGAAGAGGCAGACACACTGGCTAAGCTAAGAGCTCAGTCAGATCAACCAACCAACAGAACCTGCGAGTTACAAGGAGAAAGTCACTATCATCAAGGCACTAACGAGACAAAGGATGGAGGAAGATGCTTTTCATCTCCTTGATCGATCTGAATAAGTGATGGTCAGGCTCCGCTCAGGGCACAACAAGCTCAATGCTCACATGTATAAGAAATACAGACTGGCATCATCGCCAATTTATTCATGTGGTGAAGAAGATCAGACTGCGGACCATATACTTCAGAGATGTAAAAGACATGACCAGGAGCGAGCTGCGACTTGACCGATAGATACCTCAATCCACCAGAAACTGTATGGAGGCATTGAGGATCTGCGGCAAACCACAAGTTTCATCGAGGCTACTGGTCTGACAGTGTAGTCGCGAACGACAAGAAGAAGAAGACCAAAGGACCAGAAAATAAAACAACGATGAATCCAAGTACGGGGGAGACTTTGTTCATACAACCGAAAAATATAACTTCTAAACACTTATTAACGTTGTATGGTTTATTTGGTCATTTGGCAAAGGCTAATACAAAGTCTGACATAGAGATCAATCATTTTAATAAAAGCATTTGACAATATTATTTGTTTTGCTTCTGGTAATCACAAATGTTTTACTATCGATTTTTATATTTTCCGGGACGTAATATTTCCATTTCGAGAAGTTCTTAAACTTGGGAATTTAAGTGTTGAATAAAAATGAAATTTGGAATATTCTGAAGAATGCAAATAAATAAAATCTTCCAATATTTATATTGTGCATTTATTTAAGGATACCATGGTATATTCCTATTCAGCTTGCCTTTTTGTATATTCTAAGGCAGTGGATCTTTTCATTAAAACAAGTCAAAACTTATGATTCTATTTCCTGCACGGGAAGCAAGATTCTATAACTCGTAATAACTCCCCCGTTAATGAGTAGGAAATAACCCACTGACTGACTTAACGAACCGTAAGTTTCCCCTATATTCACCTTATTTTAAATAAGTTTTATTTAAATAAGCAATCAAGATATTTGCTTTTGTAGATAACACTGAAGATGAATCTCACAAAGGAATAAGTATCCCACTGAAATGCTCGTCTGTTGATGGAGTGAGATATGTACTAGACACATTGAAAAACGAAAAGACCACAAATAGACTCAATATCATTGCCGAAAAGATATCAGTGGAGCTACAGGAAACTGTATCGATAAATATTACCCCTGATTTGTTGGAATTTAGAGATGTATTTGACGAAACAGGTACTGTTATTATTTATTATTTTTCTTGCACACCAGACTTGCTTTTCCGGTGATTGTACCTATGCCGGCAAAACCCATTTGGCAGAGAACTCTACTGCTGCTATTGGCAACTAATAATTCGTGTACTGATTATGTATTGTTTTTGTTAAATTTGACACAAGTCAAATACGTTGATAGCTGGTCTTCGTTCCATATAGCTGGTCAAGGTTTTTTCGTTAATAACATAATGTTACGCTACAAACAATAAAACTAAATCAGGACTTAGATGTTGTATGACATTTAAAAGACATGAAGTTGTTATTGACGTCAATTGTCCACGCTTTGTTACTAGAAGAAAGAGTGCTGCAACGAAAGTATTTCGCCAGCTCTATTTATTCTTTGATATAGTGCAATACGGTATTCAAAAAAAATTGTCAAGCACCGGTTGTAAATACAGATAAGTATATCTGTTTTGATGCTAAATCAGCAGAGCCTCGTTATCGCCAACACATTGGCCTTCGAACCTGATATTACTATCTGCGTTTACAACCAGTGACAAATTATTATAATCTGAAGGTTCGATAAACTTGTATTCCATTATTATCCGTCAGACATAATAATTATATTTTTTAGCCGTTAGCTGTATCGGGACATGTTACAGAGAGAGATAGTATGTCTAAAATGTGACGTTAAACATAGTCTTGAAGAGTCTATTAAGTTTCTTAGTTTAGAATGTTCCCTACAATATGCTAGTTCCTGCAGATTCAGAGGGTTCAGGCTCTGGTGGTATTGATGTAGACAAAGCGGATGGTATATATTCAGCTGAAAAGGAATGGAAGAATCAGAATGTTGATGCAAACAGAAGAGCATTGGAACATTCGCCGGTAAAACATTTAGACTGAAATTTAAATTGACATGCTCTGTAAATTATTCTTTGAAGGTTACAGCTAACCTTAAACAAAGTAGCAGGATAAGCAATTGCAATAAAATTGTCTTCACCATCTGTCATCAAATATTTAACATCGTTTAATTTTACATATCGACACAATACTACTTCCATTCACCAACTTTACATTGTGCTTGTATAACTATAAAAATATTGCTGTCTTCTTCAGTTACTGATATTTATGTATTTTTATTTTCTTCATCCATTGAATAATAGATACTAAAGCTAAAGAAGTATAACATACCTCAAAAAGATTTTATTTGCATATACTACTGAACAACTATATGATTGTAAATTGTGCCTGATACATTTTCACCTTATTAGCTGCTCATCTTAGCACGAACATTTTATGGTGAGCTATTGTAATCATGCTGTGTTCTTTGATAATCCTCTATCAAAGTTGTTCTTTGGTTGCAAAAAAAATGAAAATAATTCGAAGGACATCTCCTAAAAGATTATTCAAATTATTCTGATTCGTCAAAAATCATGGCCGCTAGGACTCGTGGTCACCTTTTCCTGAAATGTATATAATGGAATTTAAAAAAGTTTCACGTATGAAACTGCTGGTTTAAACAAATACCTTTACACAAATGGCCCTTGTGTTACCTTCTACCAAGATTATTCTAATTATATTGTTTTGTCATAAAACATGACCACCAGGGGGAATTGTCACTTTTCCATACATGTACATATTGGAAACTTTAGAAATGTTCCTGTCAGAAACAGAAAACCTAATTTTAAAACAGTTTTGCAAAAATGATTCTTGGGTGACCTTTTACGAAAAAACCTACAAATTATTCTGTTTTGTCAAAACCGGCCGCTAGGGTCCGTTTGTCTGTCCGTCGTCAAAACATTCTTTACACGACATCTCCAAAACCACTGAATTGATGTTGATGAAACTCTACACAAATATGATCTGATATGACTTTCGCCTTGTTAACTTATACAATTTCCTTTTACTGCACTGATGAACCGCCAGTGCTACTATGGAACAAAAATCTTTTCAACTACTTATGAGGAACCGCTATGAGTGTGTTCATGAACATATTTGCATAAACCTTTCTCAAATTGCTTCATATTATTCTACTTCATTCTACATATAATTATAAAAAAAATGTACGCATTCTTCTCACGAAATGATCTGATCTGTGTTTGTTTTGTTAAACGTTTGTTCTCTATCTTATAACACCTTAAAAGTTTTGAAATAACTAAGCACAAACCAAATTATTGTTAATTATGATAGGACATGCAGAAAGCAACCTCTGAAAGGTTTGTTACATAAAAAAGCATAGACAAATTAATGTTAGAGACATTTATCTTTATGTGACGATAAACAAAAATACAACTGTTTTGCCCTACTAATTAAGAGATGATAAGCAATATTTCTACAGTAAATGCAGAGAAGGATTATCTGTTTTCTTTCGTCATTTAATTCAGGTAATAAGTAGTCTTTTCATCATCAATACTCAAACTTTTATTATAATATTTTTTAAATCATTCTTGCCAACACCAAAGCTACGTCGTATGACAATTATTTTGACATTCTAAAGTTTTCTTCAGGCTATTTGTACAGATGAAGCTGAAAAAAGTACATGTGAACAAGAGGACGATTCGACCTTACTTCGAGGTATGCCGTTCTTGTCTACCTCTGGTCTGGAATGCTCGCCTTCTCGGTCAGAAGTTCCTCATCTAGATGTAGTCCAGAATAGGCTTATATAGAAAGGCTTGACAAAAACAGTGTCACGTATTGCCTTGGTAATATTTTAGGCTTGACAAAAACGGTGTCACGTCTTGCCTATAAGTCTTGTCAGGAAATCCGGTTGATGATTCTGGCTCTCGGAGGATAAATAGAGTTAAGCTATGTAGTTGAAAGGAATCTGCGTTAAGTCTAAATAATGGTAGTCTTGTATTGGTAGAATAGTAATTAGAAATCAGTTTATTCAGGCTCCCAGGTGAATTGGAAAATAAGAAATAGTATCTTATTCTTCGGTTGTGAATGTCATGTTATATCTGGTCAGGAGATATGTAATTTATTAAAGGAATTATTATAGTTTCATAGCTGGGAAGGTATCCGTTTCAGCCAAACTCTGCCAATTATATGTGGCTTTATTGTACCATCTAGGTAGCTGGAAAACATAAGGTATTTTGGCATACTTGGATGTGTGATGTAACCAAGTGGTCACTGTGAGTTCTTACCAGGTACTGACAAAACTGCCAAGGTCTGCCAAGTATTTATAGTCTTGGATTGGCACACGGTGCCTAGTTTGGCAGGGTTGTCATGGTGTCACCATCTGGTAGATGACATCATCATCAAGTCTGGCTATATTGGCATACGGTGCCTAGCTTGGCATGGTTGTCATGGTGTCACCATTTGGTAGATGACATCATCATCAAGTCTGACCATATTGGCATACGGTGCCTAGCTTGGCATGGTTGTCATGATGTCACCATCTGGTATATGACATCATCATCAGGTCTGGCTATATTTGCATACGGTGCCTAGCTTGACATGATTAACTTGGCAGAGTTGCCATCTTGTAAATGGCGTCATTACCAAGTTCGTGAAAGAAAATTGTAGCCCTTGCCAGAAATGGCATTGATGGCAGGGCAACAGATAGTATGTTTATTTCAATGACTATAGCATGGTGTATGTATAATAGATATCATAAGCATGAAAATACGCGGAGGAAAGTCTAAATTTCTATGCAAACTTATATTGGACTAGGAGTATATTATGCGTGAATTTACAGCTTACTACATTCTACATGCATTTATACCTGGGGTTAAAATGATACTGCTAGATCGTTACAATATTATATCTAATTATAGTATAAACCAGTAGGCTAATAAAATATATCCTGTCCGAATACATGGTAAGTTCAGTTATACAACCTGTATTATCTAGGTGTGAGTTGTAACATAGACTATAATTAAGCGGCGAAAGGGCTATTCAACGGTTTAGAGGGTATCTACTTGTCATATTTTCTTTAGCTACGATCGAACAATAGTGTCCATGGGTTAATAGATTTAAAAGATTTTCCAGATAAAATTTCATCATTGTTACGCAGATGCATATAATGAACTGATTGTTTTATTTGTTTTATTTATTTTGTATGATTTTTTTTATTCTTTTCAAATTTTATGCAAACAAAAATTATTGACAGTTTGCTGATATGTATTAAGATTAGCTTTTGTTTTAAAATATTGCAAAAGGTTTTTTAGTTTAGAATGTTCCCTACAATAAGTAAGTTCCTGCAGATTCAGAGGGATCAGACTCTGGTGGTTTTGATGCAGATCAAACGGAAAAAGCCGTGGACAGATGTTCATCGGAAAAAGAACGGGATAGTCAGAAACTTGGTGCAAATAGAAATGCTGTAGAACATACACCGGTAAAATAATTTAGATAGATTTTAAGCAAAGTCGGAGGATGAGCTATTGCAATAAAAAAAGTCTTCAAAATCTGTCATCAGATATTCTAATATGCTTGTCTCTGTTAAAACACTCTTAAGCTTGAATGACGTCACGTTAACGTGCGATAACGTCAAAGTTTTTGTTGCGACCAAGAAAGAGTGCTTCTATGTTTTATCTACTGTTTTAGATTAAGAGACTATTAGAATCGAAATAATTTATAGCACAACCGTGTTTTAACAATGTTTATACACGCAGGTGGTAATACGTCGTACAAATAACTTCACTCGGGTTGCACCCTCGTGAAATTATTACGCCCGACGTATAACCACCCATTGTGCATAAATAGTGTTAAATCACTATTTTGCTATAAATTATTTCTTAATTCAACATCGTGTCCGTTAACATATCGACACTCTGCTACTTTCATTTATCAGTTTTACAGGGTGCTTCTATAACTATATGGCAATGGTCTCTTTTTAAGTCAATGATGTTCATATGTTAGTATTTTCTTACTCCATTGTACTACCATAGATACTACAACTGAAGTACTATAAAACTCCCAAAAAAAGGTCTTCTTAACCAAATTAATGTTAGGACAGGCAGAAAACAACCTCTAAAATAATTTTCTCGTGATAAAGCATAAACAAATCAATGTTAAAGACCTTATCATAATGTAACGACAAGCAGAATGCACCTTTTTTGCCCTTTTAATTAAGAGATGATAAGTAATGTCTCTATAGTAAATGCAGAAAGAGTTTATCTGGCTTGTCTTGTCATTTAATTTAGGTAAAAGGTAGGCTTTCATCATCCATACCCATCTTTTAAAACTTTTATCATAGTCAAATGTATTAAGTCATTCCTGTCAACACAAAAGCTACGTCATATGATAGTATATATAATCATTTTGAGTTTGGCATCTTGAATTTTAGGCTATTTGCACAGATGAAACAGACGGAAGTACATGTGAGCAAGAGGAAGCGGAAGATTCGACCTTACTTCCAGGTATACCGTTCTGTTACAAAGATCGTTACTAGATCTAGTACCTGTCCAGAGGAATGATAGGTTATAAATTTGTTTAGATTCTTAATGAATTAATGGCTATTCAGCTGTTACAGCTGTTAAGAAAGTATTTACTTGTCATGTTTTCTTAGATAAGATCGAACAATAGTGTCCATGGGTTCCATTACTGCTCATGAACAGACTCAATCAAACCGAGTCTGCAATTTTCACTGTTTGCATTGTTCTCGGTGCTTCCGAGGGATCTACTTTCCAGATTTTATTAATAAATTTGAAACATTTTCCAATATTTTATCGTTTTTACGCAGATGTATATAATGGGCTGATTGTTTTTTATTTATTTTGTTTATTTTTGTGTTCTTTAAATATTGTATGCATCATTGGAGTCAAACACAGGTTTTACAGTTTGATAAAATGTATTTAGACTAACTTTTGTTTCAAAATATTGCAAAAAGTCTTTAAGTTTAGAATGTTCCCTACAGTAAGTAAATTCCTGCAGATTTAGAGGGATCAGGCTCTGGTGATACTGATGCAGATAAAGCGGACAAAGCGGAGGACAGCTATTTATCTGAAAACGAACAGGAGAATCAGAACCTTGATGCAAAAAGAAAAGAAGCGGAACATCGACGGGTAAAACATTCAGATTAATTTTTATACTGAAATGGTGTAGTATCCTTTAAAGGATATAGCTCACCTTTACCAAAGACCAAAGCAACCTCTGAAAGGCTTTCACATAATGAAGCATAGACAAATTAATGTTAGAGACCTTTATCATTATCTGACAATAAACAGAATGCAACAGTTTTGCCCGGCTACTAGTTCTAATTACATGTATGAGATGATAAGCAATGTTTCTACAGTAAATTCAGAGAGAGGTCTCCTGTTATCTATCTTCTTTCATCATTTAATTCAGGTAATAGGTAGGCTTTTCCTTATCCATACTCATTTCTCAAAACATGTATCATAATTATTTTTTTAAATCTTTCAACACCAGAGCTCCAAAGCTTAGTCGTATGACAGTACATAAATATATATATAACTTTTTTGATTTTATGGACTTTAGATTATTTGTACAGATGAAACAGAAGGAAGTACACGTGAGCAAGAGGAAGTTTCGACTTTACTTCCAGGTATGCCGTTCTGAATTACTGGTATACATGTGTCTAAAGTTTCAATGAATTAAGGGGTTATCAGACTTCTGTCTGCTTGCAAAAAATAAGCTCTGTGAGGAAAATTTTCAGTAGTGAATCATATTAAAACAATATGAGTTTAATAATTATTTATATTTTTTAAACATTATTAGAACAATGTTTATAATTTCATGTATTTTTAATAATGCAATACACCAAATGGAAAATAAAACTTTATTCTAGATCTATCTGATAACATGGTGAAATCAGTAATACAACCTTTTATTATCTTGTTGTTTAATTTTGAAGAAAAATAAAACAGGAGGGCTAAGAGGGCCCTAGGTCGCTCATCTGAGAAACGAAACACACCATAACTGTGTAAACATGTTTGACCTAGTGATTTCATGAAACCGAATATTCTGACCAATTTTCATTAAGATTAGATCAAAATGTGGTCTCAAACAAGTATTTTCTTTAATTTGACCTATTGTTTTGGCCCCACGTGACCTAGATTTCATCAAGACAGATATTCTGACTACATTTTATGAATATCTAGTGTAAAATGCAGCCTCTATTGCATACAAAAGGTTTTTCTTTGATTTGACCAGTTGACTTAGTTTTTGACCCCAGATAACCCATATTCGAACTTGACCTAGATTTATTTTAGACAAAAATTCTGATCAAATTTTCTGATGATCAGGTGTAAAATGCAGTCCCTGTTGCAAACACAAAGTCTTTATTTGATTCGGCCATAGTGATCAATGAAAAATACAGCCTCAATCACATACACAAAGTTTTTCTTTGATTTGAACTAATGACCTAGTTTTAGAACAAAGATGACCCATATTCGTACACGATCTAGATTTTATCAAAGAAATTGTTCTGACAAAATTTCATGAAGATCATTTGAAAAATACAGCATCTATTGCATATACAAGGGTTTTCTTTGATTTGACCTAGTGGCCTACCTTTTGATCCCAGATGATCCATATTCGAACTCGACTTGGACTTTATCTAGGCAATTATTCTGACCGAATTTCATGAAGGTCACTTGAAAAATACAGCCTCTACCGCATACACAACGTTTTTCTTTGATTTGACCTAGTGACCTAGTCTTTGTTTTTAGATCACTCATATTCGAATCCAACCTAGATTTTTTCAAGGCAATTATTCTGACCAAATTTCATGAAAATCAATTGAAAAATACAGCCTCGCATACACAAAGTTTCTCTTTGATTTGACCTAGTGACCGAGTTTTTAAAAGCAGATAACCTATATTCAAACTTGACCTAGATATCATCAAGGCAATTATTCTCACCAAATTCCACGAAGATCAATTTGATTTGATCTAGTGGCCGAGTTTTTAATCCCAGATAACCTATATTCCCACTCGACCTAGATTTTATTAAGGCAATTAATCTGACCAAATTTTATGCAGATCAATTTAAAAATACAACCTCTATCGCATACACAAGGTTTTTCTTTGATTTGACCTAGGGACCTAGTTTTTGACCCCAGATGACCCCTATTCAAACTTGGCCTAGACTTTATCAAGGCAATCATTTTGACCAGATTTCATGAAGATCATTAAAAAAAACAGCCTCTATCGCATACACAATCTAAATGTTGACTGACAGACGACGGATGCCGGATATCGAGCGATCACAATAGCTCACCTGAGCAAGTGAGCTAAACATTAAGACTACATCTTAGAGGAGATATTTCTTTTCTTTATTTTAGTATTCAGCAGTTAATATACCCGTCATGTCTTACTTCAGCTCCGGTTGAACAATAGTGACCATGTATCTATAGATTTAAAAGATTATTCAGATCATTTTTCACAGTTTGCAGGTACATTTTTTGTAAAAGGTACATACCAACATAGATATCAATTAGTTTACTTCCCTTTGCCTTGCACTGACACGGACAGCATTGATTGAAAAATGAAATTTGAACAAGACACGTTATGAACAAAGAAAGTTGTCTACGTATGATATACCTTAAAAAGACAAAAGAAAATGCTGCAAAACAGAACTAAAGAGCCGTGACTTACTTGGCCTCTTAACAGCCCGCCCGCTTAGCTAAGTAGGTAAGAGCATTGGTCTACGGATCTCAGGGTCGCGAGTTCGATCCTCGGGTGGGGCGTATGATTTCCGGGACTATTTGATAAACGACATTGTATCTGAAATCATTAGTCCTCCACCTCTGATTCATGTGGGGAAGTTGGCAGTTTCTTGCGGAGAACAGGTTTGTACTGGTATAGAAACACTGGTTAGGTTAACTGCCCGCCGTTACATGACTGAAATACTGTTGAAAAACGGCATTAAACCCAAAACAAATACTTGGCCTCTTGCTGTACAAAAAAAAATGGTTAGCAACCGCATCTAAAAGAGCCTTCGGTATTGATCTTTTTTATTCAATCATATTTCATTCGTCTTGATCCAGTTAACATTTGGGTTTTTTTATTTCTAAATTTCAAAAGGATGTGACTGCGGCTGTTTTAAATAATTTACTGTCTTTATATACGTGCTGGAAACCATACATCAAGAACAGCAATAGAAATATCTTTCTATACACTGATAAAACCCAATTTCGAAAGATATTTCAAATAACATACTCAATGGGATTTGCATTACATAACGAGGAAATGTAAACAAATCAATTTTCAATCTGTTTTGGTGATGTTTCATTTTTGACAACTTAACTGATCGTCTATTACACTTGCCAATGTACAATCGGGGTTAAGGTTTTTGGTATCAATTCAATTGACAATTGTCTCTTTGGGTTCAAGACATGCTCAAGTCGTCATGTAAGCCATCCAGCCGGCTTGCGGAAGGTCAGCGGTTCTACCAGTGGGCCACCCATGTCTGAAATAACGGCCGAAGGACAACCTTGGGTCTTCCTTGACAGTTGAAACGAGGAAGTTGCCATGTGTCCTGAACTGTGAAGTTGTAACGTAAAACTTTGAAAAGAATGTAGAAGAAATGATTGTCTTCGAGAATAGGACCATAAAGTTCTGTTATGTTTGGTTTTATGATTACCAGTTTCACATTGGCCATTGACTTTCCCTGTCTATATCTTATAAACGAACATGGGGACATATCTTAACCGCTGAAATAGGTAGAGTACTTACTGAAGTACATGTATGTAAAATAATCAAAAACAATTTTGTCTTTAGAAAAAGATTATAGAAAATGTCTTTAAAGTCATATTCTATTCAATGAGTATTTTGAATAACCTTTGGTGTTGTTTAAACCTACGACCTTTCGCCACATGACACTTTGCTATGAAGGATTTCGGAGAAATGATTTTTCAAAAGAGCAAACCTGTAAATGAATATACGTATCACATCGCCTTCTTCTGTGTTACTATGTCTGGTTTATAATTTAGACAATTCAATATCTAAAGTCTGCTCTATAAGATCGTGCATTTTTGTGAGACTAAAAAGATTAGCGGAACATCATATAAAATCTACTGATATATATTACTTGTGCTCATCGGTTCCTGCACTCCACTGAATATGCTGAATAGTTTGGACCGGTGGTGTGCAGCTGAATATTTGTAACCATAGACCGCACTTTTACTATCAGTCCCAAACGGAACCGTCATTACTTTTCTCTGGGTGTCTTTTTGATAAACTCTATTCGCTGTGTAACACCTAAACCGTGAATCAGCTACAACAGGCAAAATGGGAGTCATGTAATGCAGTGTGGTTTTGTCTATAACTACCTATGCAAATATCTTAATATTAAATACAAGTTAAGTTGGTCAAAACATCCAAATGTGATGCAAAAAAGGATCGAAAAGCATTATTTAACGTGTTGTGTAAAATATCAAGAATGATACGTATATCTCAGCAGTTGTTACAATGTCTCCAAAGTAGGCGGTGAACGCCAAGAAGAATGTCTCCAAAGGGAAAACTTTACATTTCAATGAAAAACTTTGAATAAAAGAGAAAGCCTTTTTATTGAACAGCTTCGGGGTCCTTTGCAATAGTGCTCATTTGAATTTCAGAAACTGTAAGGTGATGCTGTTAAACGGCTATAAAATACAATTATATAACATAAAGGGTAGGATAATATGTAGTGTATTTTAACATTTAATTTCTGACTTTTATAAGAAACGACATGTTAAATAATTAACTCTAAACCTTGAAAAAGTCCGCATCAACGAAGAAGTGATTTTCAAGCTCGTTTCTATGAATGCTATGGTATTTCGCAACAGCGTAATAAATATATTGCTGTAAACAAGTGATGTGCTTTTCATATTTGTTAAGTGTATTAATACTTTCTTAAGAAAACAACCATCCGGACAGCGTTTATCGTACAACTGGAGCAAAAGCGAACGGCGGAGATTTATCAGAAATGGATAAGATGATCAAAACAAATTATACAAGTGCGGCACCACTGAAAGAAAACGAGGTAAAAGCTTTGGAAATGAAAAAGATATTTATCAGAGGAAAAGGTTATACTAGTTAAATATAAACAATGGCTTTACATACAACACAATCAATGTCTTAAGCTTACCTGTGCACGAAGCGTTCATGGTGAGCTTTTACTATCTTTTAATGTCTGCCGTCCGTCGGTCAGTCCATCCTTCCGTCGGTTCGTCCGTCCTTCCGTTCGTCTTCCACAATTTGTCCCTTGAACATTTCTTCCTAAATCACCAGTGCCCAGTCAGTAAATTCCACTTTTGCTCTTTTAGTATGCAAACTTATGGGAGCATCCATCGGTTTTACCGATATTTTCTTGCTAAAAATAATGCTGACAGATGATTGAGCTATCTTTCAAGATAGATCAACAAAACCTTTTGTTTTCTGCAGTAATGCTTACATTGTAAGTTCTTGTTCGTGTTTCCCCAGGTTCTTGCACTATTCAATGTTTTGCTCAGATTTCTATATGTTTTTATTAGTTCGTTTAGTTTAGAACCAAGTATCACTGCTCTAAACAAAAGGTTGTTCATCATAAACTCGAATGACCGATAAACTTTTAAGGATACATCACTAAAGTATTATAAAAATAAATAAGTGATGGTAATGTGATTTTTCTTTTCTCAGACAGTTACATAATTTTATCCCTGTTATTTATGTTCTTACATTTAAGACATTTAAACGTTGACTAGGCCGCTAGTGAATTGCTATGTTTATTAAATAATGTCCATTTTTTACTGTGTGTTGTCAATAATTACAGTTGTAAACGGATATGTTACTGGTTAAATCGGTACCAGTTATACTAAAATGGACATAAAGACGACAAAATTGTAGTTCCACTCTACTTATTTCCTGAAGAACCCTCGTATGTCAGTCTTCATGGTCCCCGAACAAACTAAGGGATGGGAAGCACTTAGTTGTCGCTACTTTCAATAGATTTTGCACAAACTTTAGAAGTGTTACAAAAAGCTGTATTTTGCTATTCATATATTTCCTGTAACAGTTTCCAAGGGACCCAGTCTAAACGATGTACCTGTTTTACCATATACCACAATATAGTTTCCCACCTGAATTATGCACACTCTATTTTATTTGCTAAATAATGTGTGTGCGCGCGGGGGCTTATTCTTTCTTCGTACCCTCTAAATAACAGGAGAAGAGCTAATTAGTTCTGGGGAAATTACGCAAAATTACGCAAAATAAGACGTGTTTCTTTTGACAAAAATGCAGTTATCAGGATGGCGGGTTAACTGTTTGTATATGTTTAAAGACGAACACAATTCGGAATTTTTATTAACCAAAAGAATTTCCTCTTATAGACTATAGATTATATATGTTATAATACAGTTTATATTTAGAAAATCAATGTTTGCCTTTTTGTACTATAGACTGTTCGGAAAATTAAATCAAAGGGAAGTGCATCTGGTGAATTTTCAAAGCGTCATTCAGGTATGTATAACAAATAAGTTATTGAAGTACCCATGACTGATAAACTGAGCAATATATTAATTTATTAAGCCTTGGTTCATGTACATATACACATACCCTAGAATCATTGATTCAAGAAAATACAGTCAGAGCCATCGCAAAGTCGGCGACTGTAATGGAAAGATAAAGCAGACTGTTGCTTCGAATATACATCAACAAGTACCTTTTAATCATATGAATATTATAAAATGGGTAACGGGCAAAATGGGCGGAGAGGGTAAGTAAAAAAGGGAGGGATGAGTTAGTAGAAACGAGGGAAGACATTAAAAGAAGACGTAGAGTGAAGGAAAGTAACACCACCAGCACACAAGAAAAAATATATTACATTTAAAACGAAATCAAAAGGAGATATATTTTTGACAGGATTTTTATTTGGGTATAGAAAGTGCCTTGTAGAAAGTGACAACATACATTATTTTGAATATATATACTTCTATACTTTAGTACTACTTAACTTAATCGAAATTGTCCAACCGTCAAACTTTCAAAGGCACTCTCATCCAATCAGCTACGATGGCTCATTTAACTGACCTATCAGATTGTTATGCTTAACTTAGAAGAATCTCGGCTCATGTGCCTCCAGAAAATTAGATCCGCTAAAAAAAATCCGCAAAACATTAATGTTCTCCATTCTAAACAATAAATGCACATTTGATTTATTGTCTGTGAGTGAGAAAATGATACAGTATTACATACTGAATATACTTCAGGTAGTTTTCTTGCATTGTCATAGTTTTTTATCTTTTAAAAATAACACTTGTTTCCACTTAATTTCTTCGATAAATTATGACATCAGCTAATCGTGTGTTTTCTACAATATGATTCGATAAAACTGTTATTTGTTAGTTGCAGCAAAAATACTCACTGGTAAGTTTATGATAGTAAGCCGGTTTCATCGGTTTAATAAGTATGTTCTTATTCTAAAGTGTTATACTATTGCGCTGCCGAGAAGGGTTTAACAGTTGTACTGCACAAAGTTAAAGATGACAACAAATCATGGAGTGCTCGAAAAAAATATATATCATGCCAATGATGGAGTTTTCCAAGTCTGAAATGTTTCCTTTCCTGAAACATAAAAGGTTAAATTTTTAAAGTCCAGTGATTCTAGAACTGTGAGTTTTAAAATAAAACGGTTGATCTACATCCAGTTTCTTTTTAAATTACACGAAACTGTAAATAATTAAACATTATTTCAAAGTCGTCTGTATTTGTATGCGCAAACTAAGTAGTTTCTATAATGCTATTTACAATATTCCAGAGTATGTATTTGTATGCACAAACTAAGTAGTTGCATTATTCCAGAGTATGTATTTGTTATGCGCAAACAAAGTAGTTTCTATAATGCAATATAGATATATATTATATATATGCACTATTCCAGAGTATGTTTTTGTGTGCGCAAAATAAGTAGTTACATCATTCCAGAGTATGTATTTGTGTGCGAAAACTAAGTAGTTGCATCATTCCAGAGTATTTATATTTATGCGCAAACTAAGTAGTTTCTGAAATATTATCTACATTATTGAAGCGTATATATTTTATGCGCAAACTAAGTTTCTATAATACTATTTATAACATTCCAGAGTATGTATTTGTTTGCGCAAACAAAGTAGCTTCTGAAATATCATTTACATAATTGCAGAGTTTGTATTTGTATGAACAAACTAAGTAGTTACATCATTTCAGGGTATGCATTTGTTTTGGGCAAACTAAGTAGTTTTTTTATAATGCGATTTACAATAATCCAAAGTAAGTATTTGTATGCGCAAACTAAGTACATTCTGAAATATAATCCTTATCATTGCAGAGTATGTATTTGTATGCGCAAACTAAGCAGTTTCTTTAAGCTGTTTACAGCATTCCAGAGTATGTATTTGTATGCTTAAACTAAGTAGTTTCTAAAATATTATCTACATCATTATGCCAGTAGTTTCTGTAATGCTATTAATTATATTTCCAGAGTATGTATTTGTATGCGCAAACTAAGCAATTTCTTTAAAGCTATTTACAACATTACAAATAATGTATTTTTTGTGTAAACAAAGTAGCTTCTGAAATATTAGTTACATCAGTGCAGAGTATGTATTTGTATGCGCAAACTACGTTGTTTCTATAGTGCTATTTACAACATTCCAGAGTATGCATTTGTTTGCGCAAACAAAGTAGCTTCTGAAATATTAGTTACACCATTGCAGAGTATGTATTTGTATGCACAAACTAAATTGTTTCTATAGTGCTATTTACAACATTCCAGAGTATGCATTTGTTTGCGCAAACAAAATAGCTTCTGAAATATTAGTTACATCATTGCAGAGTATGTATTTGTATGCACAAACTAAGTTGTTTCTATAGTGCTATTTACAACATTCCAGAGTATGCATTTGTTTGCGCAAACAAAGTAGCTTCTGAAATATTAGTTACATCATTGCAGAGTATGTATTTGTATGCACAAACTTAGTTGTTTCTGATATATTATCTACATATAGAGTATGTATTTTTATACGCAAACTAAGTAGTTTCTATTATTCTATCTGAATTATTGCAGAGTATGTATTTGTATGCGCTAACTAAGTCGCTTCTGATATATTATTTGAAAAAGAAAAATATTTATCCCAGATATCATAGCTTTTTGATAAATTAATCTATAAGAAGATCCCATAACTCTTAGTTTTATTGTGAAGTTGTGCATGTACATGATGTGACCATAGAAATCACACCCAGTAAAATGATGAAAGCTGATTTGAATATCGATAGGCCCTCTTTTTATGCTTCCTCATCTAAGTTCTTCTTTTTTTACAAAACTGGGAATTCCGCGAATTATCAAAAGTGTATATTGGGTTTAAGGTAGTTTTTTCACCTTCGAAATTAAAAAAATTCTAAAATGTGGATTATGCATCAAGACTGAAAATGTCAGGACATAATAAGAGTCCACGGTGCTACGATCCAGGCGTAAGAAAGCGAAGCCAGCAGCAAACTTTAGACAATAACAAAATCTATTTAATGGTATTTACAGAATGCAGTATTGAAATAAACGCAAACAACAGACGTAACGTTAAACTGGCAATGTGGCAAAAACATAAAACAAAAAAAGTACATTATATATACATAATTGTCTTGTACTGTCCTGGATATAAAAATACTAAAATTTCCTATATTAGAACACTACTGGTACTGATGATAAACCCGGACAGATGATAAAGTCGACCACCTTGGAAATATTTGATTGCAATTGGTTATTTATAAAACTGAACACACTATCTAATAGTTTCCATTTACAACACCAACTGGTTTTAATTAAAGACAAAATTGGTAAATATTCTGTATAAATAAATTACTTATATTTAGCTGCATAAAAATATTTATCCAAAAGTACTGGGGAAGAGGGTGATTTTTTGCGCATGCTCACTGTCGCCACATGGAGGTCTGACATTGGGTCACTTTTCATTACTTGATCAGGAATGACTATTGCAGCTTTTTGGCAAAAGTTTCAATATAATACTACGAAGAAAATTTTGTAAATGGCAAAGTGTTCGAATTTATCATCAGTCAACCTGCTTATAGTCCCCATTTTACTAACCCCTTTCAGGGCCTCACTTCGTGTGAGTTTGCTAACTAAATATAAATTTGAATTACGTAAAGTTTTCAGCAAATGTTAAGCTTTATTTTGATACCAACCATTTATTACAAATTGCAGAAATAAAAAAGTTACAGGTAAAAAACCTCATTTTCTGTTCGGGTTTATAATCAGTACCAGTATAGAAAAAACAGTACCCGTGCAGTCTGATCACGATCTGCATTGTTCGACATTCAGTCAGTTTTCTTTTGGTAAGTACCCCTTTTAACAGTTAATGGTACTGTTCAGATTAAAAAACGGACAAGTTCATTATAGAAATTTAGCAGGGTAATTGTTCAGCTTAAGTTTGTAGCAACATTTGAAGAGGATGCATGGTCAACGAAATTACTTATATCCAATTAGTGGCTGTTCATACGGTTGGAAACAGGTGCATCGTTTGCCAACATATTGCATGCTGCACCTTTTGCGGTTTAGTCTGAGTGTTCGTACTGTGACGTGTTTACATATATCCTAACTTGACTGGCAAAAGATAATCCAATATTAACATGAACTCAATGTGAACAGTGGTTCTTTAACAGTTTTCAGATGCGCAAATGTTTGTACTGTTGGTCACGAACCGAGTCTGTAATTATTTTGCTTTATTTCGTTCTATACTTCCGAGTGATC